>NW_028318159.1:122500-130000 GCF_062004578.1 Staurois parvus | reverse complement strand
CAACCGCAAGACTTTTCATATAAAATAGAATAGCGGAGCTCTCTGCAGGGACAGAAGAAAGTAATGCCGGCCGTAGACGGGATGAAAATCAGCCGATTGTTTTACCATTGGTGGTAACGACGACCGATTTTTCGGTTTTTTTTAATAAAAAAAAGGCCAGTTTTTGACCCGTCTATGGCCTGCATTAATCTATAAAAAGAATGAAAAAATAATTTCCTAGTTCAGGCCGGTGCAGTACTCAGGTAATAAGATAACAATGACATTGTTCAAAGTACTCAGTAATCTATTCCTGTTCTGCGTAGTTTTCGGGATCTGGTGGGAGGGGTGGATGAAGGTTCCGGAATAGATGTAGAGGATAAAAAAAAAAAATATCAAAACCGAATTTTAGCAAAAATGTATTTAGGATAAAGGCACCGGCTGCTGCAAGTGGGACCCGGGACAGTCAGTAGATGACCGGGACATATCCCTGGATGGTGGAGTTCCTGCAACACCCCTCTGTGACATGCAAGGCTGACCTCAAGGTGAAACCTTCTGCTCAACAGCTACATTGCAGGTTTTTATTTTTTTTGTTTTTTTTGTTTTTTTAGATAGAATGAAATGTTAAAGCCAAACTATACAGAGTATTAGTGACATCATCCTGTGTACCCAATTATTGTACATTGTAATATTCCCCCGCAGTCACACACTATTATTATTATACCTGTATATAGCTCTGACATATACCGCAGCGCTGTACAGAGATCACTGAGCCCACAGTCACATCAGTCTCTGTACCAGAGGAGCTTACACTCTAATGTCCCCTCCCCCACAGTCACATCAGTCTCTGTACCAGAGGAGCTTACACTCTAATGTCCCCTCCCCCACAGTCACATCAGTCTCTTTACCAGAGGAGCTTACACTCTAATGTCCCCTCCCCCCACAGTCCCATCAGTCTCTTTACCAGAGGAACTTACACTCTAATGTCCCCTCCCCCACAGTCCCATCAGTCTCTGTACCAGAGGAGCTTACACTCTAATGTCCCCTCCCCCACGGTAACATCAGTCTCTGTACCAGAGGAGCTTACACTCTAATGTCCCCTCCCCCACGGTAACATCAGTCTCTGTACCAGAGGAACTTACACTCTAATGTCCCCTCCCCCACGGTAACATCAGTCTCTTTACCAGAGGAGCTTACACTCTAATGTCCCCTCCCCCGCAGTCACATCAGTCTCTGTACCAGAGGAGCTTACACTCTAATGTCCCCTCCCCCCCCCAATCACATCAGTCTCTGTACCAGAGGAGCTTACACTCTAATGTCCCCTCCCCCACAGTCACATCAGTCTCTGTACCAGAGGAGCTTACACTCTAATGTCCCCTCCCCCACAGTCCCATCAGCCTGTGTATCGGAGGAGCTTACACTCTAATGTCCCCTCCCCCCACAGTTACATCAGTCTCTGTACCGGAGGAGCTTACGCTCTAATGTCCCCTCCCCCACAGTCACATCAGTCTCTGTACCAGAGGAGCTTACATTCTAATGTCCCCTCCCCCACAGTCACATCAGTCTGTGTACCGGAGGAGCTTACACTCTAATGCCCCCTCCCCCACAGTCACATCAGTCTCTGTGCCAGAGGAGCTTACACTCTAATGTCCCCTCCCCCCACAGTCACATCAGTCTCTGTACCGGAGGAGCTTACGCTCTAATGTCCCCTCCCCCACAGTCACATCAGTCTGTGTACCGGAGGAGCTTACACTCTAATGCCCCCTCCCCCACAGTCACATCAGTCTCTGTGCCAGAGGAGCTTACACTCTAATGTCCCCTCCCCCACAGTCCCATCAGTCTCTGTACTGGAGGAGCTTACACTCTAATGTCCCCTCCCCCACAGCCCCATCAGTCTCTGTACCAGAGGAGCTTACACTCTAATGTCCCCTCCCCCACAGCCACATCAGTCTCTGTACCAAAGGAGCTTACACTCTAATGCCCCCTCCCCCACAGTCACATCAGTCTCTGTACCAGAGGAGCTTACACTCTAATGTCCCCTCCCCCACAGCCACATCAGTCTCTGTACCAGAGGAGCTTACACTCTAATGCCCCCTCCCCCCCAGTCACACATGCTAAAAGCGGTGGATAGAGAGACCAGTCGATGTCCTATTGGTGGGTTGCTGGTCGTTCGATCAATGGATCAGTTGATATCAATCAGCTATTAATAAAAAACAAACACAACCCGCACTCACCGAGTGTCAGAATAATCCCGATGGCGGCCATGCTGTGAGCACCCGATGGACTGAGTGTCATGTATTCGCACATCTTGGGTGAGCTTCACACTTTAGTTCCTCTTTTTCACTGAACCGTGAATGGAGGAGCTCTGCACGTGTATGGTGGTTGAAGCTGCAGCTGGGCCTTCAGTCACATTCTCTACACTTCCCTGTCACTGCCCCTGGTTTCCTGTGTCAGGGTGTCTCCTTTGCCTATGGACCCTTGCCAGGACTAGAGTGGTGTCTCCCTACACTGTGGGCATCAATAGAGATGGGAGGGTTCCAGGAAGCTCCTGCACTGGCCAACCAGTAGGCTGGGGGAGGGGGGGCGGGTCAGTGAACAAGATGTAACTGCTTAACTGCCAAGAAAAAAAGTGAGGTCACCAACAGGGGCGGACTGACAACTCATGGGGCCTCCAGGCAATAGGGGATCATGGGGCCCCGTGTCCTTGCCCAAACTCAAAAAAGCCTATGAAAAAGGTACCAGGGGCATCTCATGGGGCCTCCTACTGACCCCGGGCCCTCAAGCAGAGCCGGAGTTTCCAAATGGTCAGTCCGCCCCTGGTTAGCAACATGGCTGGGCTGTTCCATCACTCGGATGGAAGGAGCCTACAAGAGCGAAGACTAAGGTGAGTATCAGGGGCGGACTGACCATTCGATTACTCAGGCACTGCCCGAGGGCCCAGGGTCAGGAGGGGGCCCCATGAGATGCCCCTAGTACCTTTCATAGGCTTTTTCTGGGTGTGGTTTTAAGTGTGGATGAGGACACAGGGGCCCCATGACCCCCTATTGCCCAGGGGCCCCATGAGATGCCTTAGTACCTTTCATATGCTTTTTTGGGTGTGGTTTTAAGTGTGGGTGAGGACACGGGGGCCCCACGATCCCCTATTGCTCAGGGGCCCCATGAGTTGTCAGTCCTTCCCTGGTGAGTATTACTCCTTATCCATGCACCCCTAGACTTGGTGAGCCCATACCTCTTGCCGATTTGGGGGGAAGGAGGGCACTGCAAGAGTAATGGTCTTCCTGTGCCCAGAATTGGCCTTTCTTGCATAACAGGTCTTCGAGAGGAAGGACCAATGCTGTCAACCAATCAGGAACAGGATTGCAAAGATATGTCAGTCTAGCACGGGGTGCTTGCTGACAGGAGGGTGCACAGGGAGCGTCTCCTCAGTTTCATGAAGGTCCTGCATTGTCCAGCCAGTAGGCTAGGGGCGGGTCAGTGACCAAGACGTAACTGCCAAGAAAAAAAGAGAGGTCACCTACATGGCTGGGCTGCCCGGCAGTGGTGCCCAGATCACAAGGCTGGATGAACAGATCTGGATGAGACAGCTAACATAAATACAGTATATCCTGACTTATGCAGGCCATACACGGGTCAAACTCCGAACGATTTTTAGTCCGAAAATCGGAAACGTTGTTCGCTCGGTGATCCGATGGTTCCCTCAATGATTTCAAAAATTGGCTGACTGAGTCATAAAGTTCACCCCATATAATAGGCGAAACTTCTGTCCCTTCCAGGTCACGGCTCACGCGCCTATTCTTTTCGGAAAAATCGATCGTATGATTTGACCATCATTGAGTCGAAAGTCGGTCGTTTTTCACAAATTTTCCAACATCACCGAAAAGGGGAGGAACCACGACAATCGGCCAGTGCCATTGACCCCACTAACAGAGTGAAAATCGGGCCTAAGGTCGAATTTCGACCCATGTATGGCCGGAATTTGCTGTTCAGACCCCGTGTATTTCATTTGCTGTCTCTTTGGGGTTTCCTGTTCCAATGACTGGTGCCTTCTCAGGGGAAGTGAGGGGAAACGAACACAGATGACCAAAAAAAATACTCTTCAGTAGAACGAGGAAGGGTTGACGTGTCTGATATTTTTTTTTTACTCGTGACCCCAGTGGGAGATTTATTTTCATGTACTGGTGACACCCTGGACAGGAAAGTACATCGTTGTCCAGCGGCACGTTCTTCGGAAGGACAACTGGATGATGTTGAACCCTCAAAACTGTTCATGTTTCCATCTGATGGTGTGGAAGTGGAGGTGATGACTGGACTGGCCGCTTTTCCAAGTCAAAGGGCTTCCAAGGAACGTTGACAGCTTAATTCTGGAATTTTTGAAAAAATATTCTTGCACCCCTTCCCCGTGCACTGCAAGGGTTGACTACTTGTGAAGCCCAGGGGAAGAGGAACTAGCTATAACCTTTGCTCTCCCAACTGGCTTCCACCACATTGTGCGACCGGTTCCTCGAAACCTCTTCTCTTTGGTGATCCTGCTGGGGGTCATATGCTCACAACATCTCATACAGTGCGGTGCAAGTGGCCCTGCAATGTGTGTGAAGATCACAAGGGCCCTGCCCACAACTTGGATCTTCATAGTCTAGGGGTTGATAAACAAGCTGTAGTACTTTGCTCTCCAAACTGGCTTCCACCAGGGCCCAGTAGATGCCTTCACACAACTTGAGGAAGTGCAACAAGCTATAACCTTTGCTCTCCCAACTGGCTTCCACCACATTGTGCGACCGGTTCCTCAAAACCTCTTCTCTTTGGTGCTCCTGCTGGGGGTCGCATGCTGACCTCATCTCGTACAATGCAGTACAAGTGGCCCTGCTTTGTATTTGAGGATCACAAGGGCCCTGCCCACAACTTGGGGAAGAGGAACAAGCTATAATACTTTGCTCTCCCAACTGGCTTCCACCACATTGTGCGACCGGTTCCCTGAAACATCTTCTCTTTGGTGATCCTGTTGTGGGTCGTATGCTCACAACATCTTGTACAGTGCGGCGCAAGTGGCCCTGCAATGTGTATGAAGATCACAAGGGCCCTGCCCACAACTTGGGGAAGAGGAACAAGCTATAATACTTTGCTCTCCCAACTGGCTTCCACCACATTGTGCGACCGGTTCCCTGAAACATCTTCTCTTTGGTGCTCCTGCTGGGGGTCACATGCCACCATCATCTCATCCAACGAAGTACAAGTGGCCCTGCTTTGTATGTGAGGACCACAAGGGCCCTGTCCACAACGTGGATCTTCAGAGTCTAGGGGTAGATAAGCTGTAGTACTTTGTTCTCCCAACTGGCTTCCACCACATTGTGCGACTGGTTCCTCGAAACCTCTTCTCTTTGGTGATCCTGCTGGGGGTTGTATGCTCCCATCATCTCGTAAAGTGCGGCGGAAGTGGCCCTGCAATGTGTGTGAAGATCACAAGCTCCCTGCCAACAACTTGGATCTTCATAGTCTACAGGTAGATAAACAAGCTGTAGTATTTTGCTCTCCCAACTGGCTTCCACCACATTGTGCGACCGGTTCCCTGAAACATCTTCTCTTTGGTGCTCCTGCTGGGGGTCACATGCCACCATCATCTCATCCAACGAAGTACAAGTGGCCCTGCTTTGTATGTGAGGACCACAAGGGCCCTGTCCACAACGTGGATCTTCAGAGTCTAGGGGTAGATAAGCTGTAGTACTTTGTTCTCCCAACTGGCTTCCACCACATTGTGCGACTGGTTCCTCGAAACCTCTTCTCTTTGGTGATCCTGCTGGGGGTTGTATGCTCCCATCATCTCGTAAAGTGCGGCGGAAGTGGCCCTGCAATGTGTGTGAAGATCACAAGCTCCCTGCCAACAACTTGGATCTTCATAGTCTACAGGTAGATAAACAAGCTGTAGTATTTTGCTCTCCCAACTGGCTTCCACCACATTGTGCGACCGGTTCCCCGAAACCTCTTTTCCTTGGTGCTCCTGCTGGGGGGGTCACACACTGACCTCATCTCATACAATGCAGTACAAGTGGCCCTGCTTTGTATGTGAGGACCACAAGGGCCCTGCCCACAACTTGGATCTTCATAGTGTAGGGGTAGAGGAACAAGCTATAATGCTTAGCTCTCCCTACTGGCTTCCACCACATTGTGCAACCGGTTCCCTGAAACCTCTTCTCCTTGGTGCTCCTGCTGGGGGTCACATGCCACCATCATCTCATCCAATGAAGTACAAGTGGCCCTATTTTGTATTTGAGGATCACAAGGGCCCTGCCAGAATGACTGAACAGAATTACCAATCTTTTGGTCGGTAAAACTTCCCATATTTGTGTTTTTACCAGGTGGTTTCTGTAATTCAGTGGCAACCCCGTCCCGAGGGGCAGGAGGTGACCGACACCCGACAGAGTCTTCGGTAGGCCCTCTGGAAGATAATATGGGAGGTGACCGACACCGGACAGAGTCTTCGGTAGGCCCTCTGGAAGATAATATGAACCGTGCAGAACACACGACTGCTGGGCCGAGCAGGAAAACCCAAAGCAGTCGTAGGGTGTCAGATGATGTGATGGGTGTCAGATGATGTGATGGGTGTCAGATGATGTGATCTGCAGGGCGCCCCCAGTCTTCCCCCACGGTGGAGCCAAAACCGACATACGTCTGAGAAAACACCAACATTTGCATTTTGAGTCATTCGGGGTGAAGTACAACTCTCACTTCTCCTTTATTCATTGAAATGACAGCGTCCGACAAGTGGGCGGAGACCGCGGGTGCAACAAAAACATCAAAATCACAAGTGAATGCTGGAAGTCATCGTATAAAACCACAACGTAGGATGAGGTCTCCAACAATCAGATTCTATACATGACTCTGTCAGCCCCGGAGAATATCCCCCCCCCCCTAGGTCTCCTTGTAGAGGGTGTCACCGGGGCAGGCAGTGTGGGGGAGGGGGACCTCTCTGGTGGGGGCACAAACAGTATACAGTTACATGTAAAAGAGTCTGGAGATAAACTTTAACCCCTGAGTGACCAAAGGCCTGTGAGCCCACTCCAGAGCTGCCATATGTCAGATAATGTGACCGTACCTCCGGAATTAATCTGCCTAATAATATTTACATTTTGTAAGGACATACGAGGCTTATATTTGGTGCAATGTTTAATAATTACTGTACTTATGTCTATTATTATTATTATCATCTCATACAATATTACTATTAGTAGTAGTATCACATTTATTAGTGTTAGTGCATTAATATTAAATATTATTATTATTATTAGGAGTAGTTATATCACATGTATTATTTTAAGTACATTAATTATTATTATTATTATTATTATTAATAGTAGCAGTGGTAGGAGTAGTATCACATATATTATTAGTAGTAGATTTTTTATTATTATTTTTAGTATTAGTAGTAGTAGTAGTATCACATGTATTATTATTATTATTATTAGTAGTAGTAGTATCACCTTTATTATTATTAGTAGTAGTAGTAGTATCACCTTTATTATTATTATTAGT
>NW_028318159.1:117500-120000 GCF_062004578.1 Staurois parvus | reverse complement strand
AATATCTATCTATCTATCTATATATATATATATACAAATATATATAAATATATATATATATATATATATATATATATATATATAAATATATATTTAAATATATTTAAATAAATATATATATATATATATATATATATATAAAAATATATATATATATTAAAATACATATATATATATATATATATATAAATATATATATAAATATATATATATATATATGTTGAAATATATTGCATATGTCCGAAATTGTAGCATTTCAAATACATGTCAATATATTATTCATCAGATTTTTTTTATTATATATATATATATATATATATATATATAAAAATATATTTATATATATACTGCATGTTGAAATGTGTTTTTATTCCAAAATACATGAAAAATATTTTTAGAAATACATTTAAAATATATTGTGTGTCTTATAAACATGCAAATCTACATTTTTGGAATGCATGTACAAATATATGTTAAAATTACTTTTTTATATATTTTTATTTTTATTTAATTTTTGAGCTATAAAAAAAAAATGGCTGACAATTTTGAGAAAAAAGCTATATTTTGAACCTTTTGCTATTAAAATGTCCGGTGAAAAAAAAATAAATTAAATTTTGTCATAAATTTACAACGACATGTCATCTGCTGCACGTTTTTGATAAAAAAAAAAAAAAAAATGCCAATAAGTGTGTATTAACCCCTCGCCCTTCAGAGGATCCTCCCCCCCCCCCCCCCCTTCCTGACCAGGACATTTTTTGCATTACGGCACTGTATTATTTTAACTGACAATTGCGCGGTCATGCAGTGTCGCACCCAACTGAAATGTACGCCCTTTTTTCCCACAAATGGAGCTTTCTTTCGGTGGCATTTGATTGCCTCTGTGTTTTTTATTTTTTGCGCTATAAACAAAAAGAGAAAAATACAATATTTTGGATTTTTTTCTATTAAACACATCCAGTAAAAAATGTAAAAAAAAATCAAATTTAGTCATAAATTTAAATGTATTCTGCTCCGTGCCTTTGCTAAAAAAAAAATCCCAATACGTGTTAATTAATTGGTTTACGTGAAAGTTATAGTGTTTACAAATGGCGGGAAAGATACTGGGATTTAAAAAATTTTTTTTTACTAGTAATGGCGGTGATCAGCGACTTATAGCGGGACTGCGGTGGGCATTCTGACACCGGGGGGGGGGGGGGGGGATGGACTTGGTGTCACTGACAACCTCAGTGACACCAATACAGTGATCAGTGCTAAAAAAAGCCCTGACACCGTACTGATGGCACTGGGCAGGAGGGGGTTAACATGAGGGGCAATCAAAGGGTTAACTGTGTGCTGTGAGTGTTTTACTAGGGGGCGGGGTCTGTGTTCTCTGTAATCACACTGATCGGGATGGCTGTGCTGTGCAGTGTGCCCGAGTTGACAGGGAGGAGGACTGTTAGCAAACAAAACAGTCCTCCTCCCCGTCGGTGATGGTTGGAAATCACTGAGCGCCGGCAAATAATTACCGGCCGGAGCCTGGTGATTGACAGCCTCTGCATGGCGGCTGTCATAACAGCGCCACCTGTTCAGGGAGGCCGAATTACACCTGCCTATAAACATGTAAAAATGGCCATACCTGGAAAAAAGATGAAAACATTTATTTAGTCATTCATAAGACTTGTCCATCATTGGGGACCCTACTGAAAGCCCAAATGGAAGAGAAATATATTTTCAATATATTTAGAAAAAAAAATATACATGCAACATATATTTACAATATATTAGTCTACACTAATATATTTAACACGTATTCCAAAAATGTAAATTAAAATATGTTTTCCAAAGGCCTATATTTAAAAATATATTTTTCAAAATATATTTTCCAGATATTTTTGAACATCTAAAAAAAATGCATTTAAACATAGATTTTTAAATATGTTTGTAAATGCATTCCAAATTACACTTTGATATATATTGCAGCATGTGTTCTGAATATATTTTTTAATAATATATTCAGAAATATATTGAAATATATTTTTAAAATATATTGAATATGGACAAAATTGTAGTCTTTGAAATATATGTCAATATATTTGGGAAGAATATATTAAGAATATATTTTTAAAATATATTTAAAATATATTTTTCTTCCGTGTGGGAGCCTCTGAGCCGAAAGCATGTTATTAATAATATTTTTTAAATTTTTCCAAGCAAAAGGAACTTTTTTTTTATTTCCTTTTTCCCAAAGTTTTCTGTTAATTCAGTGATGGGTTATGTCCCACCGCTCTGAATATACATCTAAGCGCGGGTCTCTTCCGTTCAGAAATCCTCTGAGAAAAATCCTGGACTTGAAATCAATTAATTTTCTGTTCACAATTTACACCAGGACAAAAGTTTGATAATAAAAGACACAAACAGGAAAACATCGATCTCTCCTGCCATCCGAATGTGTCCCATCAGCAGAACCGACACAATACTCACACTGTCATCTAATAATACACCCAACAGGCCGTCCTGATCT
>NW_028318159.1:0-110000 GCF_062004578.1 Staurois parvus | reverse complement strand
TATTATTTTTTGCATTTCCTGCTCAATTTTTAATACTTCATAAAGTGATTCCAACTTCTTTTTTACTTTTTTTTTTTCCTTCATGACAATATTTTTTTTGCATTTTCTGCTCAATTTTTAATACTTCATAAAGTGATTCCAACTTCTTTTTTACTTTTTTTTTTTCCTTCATGACAATATTTTTTTTGCATTTTCTGCTCAATTTTTAATAATGCATAAAGTGATTGCAACTTCTTTTTTTCTTTTTTTTTTTTCTTCATAGCAATATTTTTTTTGGCAATTCCTGCTTAAATTTTAATAATTCCTAAAGTGATTACAACTTTTTTTTTTTTTTCATGACAATATTTTCGTTTTGGATTTCCTGCTCAATTTTTAATACTTCATAAAGTGATTACAACTTCTTTTTTCCTTTTTTTTTCTTCATGACAATATTTTTTTTTGCATTTCCTGCTCAAATTTTTAATACTTCATAAAGTGATTACAACTTCTTTTTTCCTTTTTTTTATGACAATATTTTTTTTCGCATTTTCTGCTCCATTGTTAATACTTCATAAAGTGATTACAACTTATTTTTTCTTTTCTTTTTTTCTTCATGACAATATTATTTTTTGCATTTCCTGCTCAAATTTTAATAATTCCTAAAGTGATTACAACTTTTTTTTTTTTCATGACAATATTTTCGTTTTGCATTTTCTGCTCAATTTTTAATACTTCATAAAGTGATTACAACTTCTTTTTTACTTTTTTTTTTCCTTCATGACAATTTTTTTTGCATTTCCTGCTTAAATTTTATTAATTCATAAAGTGATTACAACTTCTTTTTTCCTTTTTTTTATGACAATATTTTTTTTCGCATTTCCTGCTCAATTGTTAATACTTCATAAAGTGATTACAACTTCTTTTTTCTTTTCTTTTTTTCTTCATGACAATATTATTTTTTGCATTTCCTCCTCAGTTTTTAATACTTCATAAAGTGATTACCACTTCTTTTTTCCGTTTTTGTTTTTTTCTTCATGACAATGTTTTTTTTTTTGCATTTCCTGCTCAATTTTTAATACTTCATAAAGTGATTACAACATCTTTTTTCCTTTTTTTTTTCTTCATGACAAAATTTTTTTTTTTTTGCATTTCCTGCTCAAGTTTGAATACTTCATAAAGTGATTACAACTTCCTTTTTTTTTTTCAGACCAGCTTGGAGAAACCTTTATCAGTTGGCTGTACACTCTGTCCCAATGTGGTGGAGTAATATAATCAAAGCGACAAGGAAAACACAACCTGACAATCCCAGATAGATTGCAGTAGATGTCGTTGAATCTTTTTCTAAAAAAAAAAAAAAAGACAGTTAAAAGAAAACAGTTACAAAATCATGTTTAGAAATACAATGTAATTAATGGATAATTTAGCTATATATATATATATATATATTTTTTTTTTTTTTTAACTACAATTTGAAACTTAAAATTTGAATTTAATTTGAAATTGAACCCGAAATAGTCTAATTATTATATAAAATATTATATATTTATATTTAGGTAACAGCGGTGCTAAAGTTCAGAACCTTGTGGTGCCTACAGGGGGCCTGGCCTGGTTGGAGGTGGCAGGCTCCTGCTGAGGGTCCCTGCAGCTAAGGCAGTGGGTGGCTCCGGGTGCCTAGCATTGCTCCTCTGTTGGATTAACCAGTAGGCACACCCCACCCCTGCCCATGGCTGCAACCATCCAATCGGCTGTTCTCCTCTAACACCAGATTGAAATCTGGTGTTAGAGAAGGACAGCCGATTGGATCGGTACAAGCCGCGGGTTCTACGATTCCGATAGCATCAGCTACTTACCTCTCTTCCTGTCATGCTCAGCTTGTCCTTTGGATTGTTGGTTGCTGACCATTGTCTTCCACCCTGACTACTCCTTTGGATTGCAACATGAACGTGACCTCGGACTGTCCACTGGATTACACTTGGTCACCTCCTGCCCTGACCTCGGACTGTCCACTGGATTACACTTGGTCACCTCCTGCCCTGACCTCGGACTGTCCACTGGATTACACTTGGTCACTTCCTGTCCTGACCTCAGACTGTCTACTGGATTACACTTGGTCACCTCCTGCACTGACCTCGTACTGTCTACTGGATTACAATTGCCTGCTACCTGCCTACTGGAATTATATTTGCTTCCTGCCCTGACCTCAGAACTGTCTGTTGAATTACACTTGGTCACTTCCTGCCCTGACCTCAGAACTGTCTGTTGAATTACACTTGGTCACTTTCTGCCCTGACCTCAGAACTGTCTGTTGGATTGAACTTGGTCACTTCCTGCCCTGACCTCGGACTATCTACTGAATTACACTTGTCTGCTACCTGCCCTGACCTTGGACTGTCTACAGGAATACACTTGGTCACTTCCTGCCCTGGCCTTGGACTGCCTACAGGAATAAACTTGGTCACTTCCTGCCCTGACCTCGGACTGTCAACTGAATTACACTTGCCTGCTACCTGCCCTGACCTTGGACTGTCTACTGGAATACACTTGGTCACTTCCTGCCCTGACCTTGGACTGTCTACTGGAATACTTTTGGTCCCTTCCTGCCCTGACCTCAGAACTGTCTGTTGGATTACACTTGCCTGCTACCTGCCCTGACCTCAGAACTGTTTATTGGACTATGCTTGTTCACTTCCTGCCCTGACCTCAGAACTGTCTGTTGGATTACACTTGGTCACTTCCTGCCCTGACCTTGGAACTGTCTGTTGGATTACACTTGCCTGCTTCCTGCCCTGACCTTGGAACTGTCTACTGAATTACACTTGCCTGCTACCTGCCCTGACCTTGGACTGTCTACAGGAATACACTTGGTCACTTCCTGCCCTGACCTCGGACTGTCTACTGAATTACACTTGCCTGCTTCCTGCCCTGACCTTGGAACTGTTTATTGGACTATGCTTGTTCACTTCCTGCCCTGACCTCAGGACTGTCTGTTGGATTGAACTTGGTCACTTCCTGCCCTGACCCCAGAACTGTCTGTTGGATTACACTTGTTTCCTTCTAACCCCGACCTCAGAACTGTCTGTTTGGTTATGCTTACTCACTACTTGTCCTGACGACAGAATTGTCTACTGGATTATGCTTGTTTATTCCCTGCCCTGACCTTGAGACTGTCTACTGGATTCCACTTGCTCATTTCCTGACCTGACTTTTGGACTGTCTATTGGATTATGGTTGCTCACTACTTGTCCTGACCTCAGAACGGTCTACTGGATTATACTTGCTCGCTACCTTCCCTGACCTCAGAACTGTCTATTGGATTATACTCGCTTTCTACCTGCCCTGACCTCTGAACTGTCTACTGGATTCCACTTGCTCATTTCCTGACCTGACTTCAGGACTGTCTATTGGATTATGCTTGCTCACTACTTCTCCTGGCCTCAGAACCATCTACTGAACCATCCCTGCTTGCTTGCTCCCTGCCCTGACCTTGGAGTTGTCTACTGCATTACACTTGCTTGATTCCATCCCTGACTGTCTATTGGATTACACTTGCTTGCTATCTTCCCTGACATCAGAACCGTCTACTCGATTACACTTGTTCCGTTCCTGCCCTGACCTCAGAACCGTCTACTGGATTACACTTGCTCGCTACTTCCCTGACATCAGAACTGTCTATTGGATTATGCTCGCTTGCTACCTGCCCTGACCTCTGAACGGTCTGCTAGATTCCATTTGCTCATTTCCTGACCTGACTTCAGGACTGCCTATTGGATTATGCTTGCTCACTACTTGCCCTGACCTCAGAACCGTCTACTGGATCATCCCTGCTTGCTCCCTGACCTGACACTTGCTTGCTACCTTCCCTGATCTTGGAACAGTCTATTGGATTATGTTCATTTCTACCTGTCCTGACCTCTGAACTGTCTACTGGATTACACTTGCTCATTTCCTGACCTGACTTCAGGATTGCCTATTGGATTATGCTTGCTCACTATTTGCCCTGACCTCAGAACCATCTACTGGATCATGCTTGCTTGCTCCCTGCCCTGACCTTGTAGTTGTCTACTGCATTGCTCTTGCTTGATTCCATCCCTGACTGTCTATTGGATTATGTTCGCTTTCTACTTGCCCTGACCTTTGAACTGTCTACTGGATTCCACTTGCTCATTTCCTGACCTGACCTCAGAACCGTCCACTGGATCATGTTTGCTTGCTCCCTGCCTTGACCTTGTAGTTGTCTACTGCATTACGCTTGCTTGATTCCATCCCTGAATGTCTATTGGATTATGGTTGCTCACTACTTGCCCTGGCCTCAGAACGGTCTACTGGATTAAACTTGCTCGCTACCTTCCCTGACCTCGGAACTGTCTATTGGACAATGTTCGCTTTCTACCTGCCCTGAGCTCTGAACTGTCTACTGGATTCCACATGCTCATTTCCGGACCTGACTTCAGGACTGCCTATTGGATTATGGTTGCTCACTACCTGCCCTGACCTCAGAAATATCTACTGGATTATGCTTGCCACTGCCTATCTTGACCCAACACATTACCAGGACTCTGTTACCAGCCATAACCACCTTCTGCCAGAACAGCTTCAAGACTTCCTTGTCTCATTCACTTAGTCCTGGTGCCACCTGAACTGGAACATTGGGTTCTAAAACCCGGGGGCAACCAAGCACTGGTAGGACTTCCTGCCTTGAGGGCACAGGTAGGGGGTGCTAGAGGCAAAAGAAACTCTTGGCAGCTACTTCCTGACCTCGGCATCGAGCTGCTTGTCACCCTTGGATTCTGAATTAATCGATTGGCTCTCACAATCTCCTAAACCTCTTTCCTTCGATCCAGTCTATCATTGTCAACGATCTAACAGCTCCACCTCCTCTGTCCATCATTTCGAAAAAATATCATTCCAAGAAACAACATTTTTCCATGTTCCGTAAAAAGCAGAAGTCATTTGTTACAGTTCCTTTTTTTCCTCTGTTTTCTCTTTTTTTTTCCTCTTCTTTAGAAACATTTCCTGTTATTGTTCAGAAATATCTCACGAATTGTGCAATTTTCGAGACCCTTAAGGAAATGTCAGATTGTATGAGGCATTAACTGCGGGGGGTTGTAAAAAAAAAAACCCAAAAAGCCTAAATTAAAAATGCAGTTTTTTACAGTATATCTAAAGTAAAAAAAAATTATTATTTTCCATATTTTCAAGTACAGCGGAGAAAATAAGTATTTGAACCCCTGCAGATTTTGTAAGTTTGCACTCTTACAAAGAATTAAAGGGTCTATAATTTTTATCATGGGTGTATTTTAAAGGATAGAGATAGAATATCAACCAAAAATCCAGAAAAAAAACACGCAATACAAATTTTATACATTTAGTTGCAGTTCAGTGAGTAAAATAAGTGTTTGATCCCCTACCAACAATAGTTCTGGCTCCCAGAGACTGGCTATGTGCTCATGTGGTACGCAGATTAGTCCTGTCAAGGTACAAGGCTGGAATGGGCTACAAGACCATCAGCAAGAAGCTTGACATCTGTTGGAGCAATTATTTGCCAATAGAAAAATTACAAAATCACCATCAATCGCCCTCGGTCTGGAGCTCCATGCAAAATTTCTCCTCATGGGGTAAGGAGGATTGTGGGAAAAGTAAGGAATCAGCCCAGAACTACGTGGGAGGAGCTTGTGAATGATCTCAAGGCCAAAGAGCTGTCAAAGGATGTCAGGGACAAGATTGTAGACCTACACGAGGCTGGACTGGGCTACCAAACTATGGCCAAGCAGCTTGGTGAGAAGGTGACAACACTTGGTGAGAAGGTGACAACAGTTGGTGCAATCATTCGCAAATGGAAGAAACACAAAACAAGTGTCAGTCTCCCTAGGTCTGGTGCACCATGCAAGACCTCACCTCGTGGAGTGTCAATGATCACGAGAAAAGTAAGGAATCAGCCTAGAACTACATTGGAGGAGCTTGTGAATGATCTCAAGGCCAAAGAGATGTCCAAGGATGTTAGGGACAAGATTGTAGACCTACACAAGGCTGGACTGGGCTACCAAACTATGGCCAAGCAGCTTGGTGAGAAGGTGACAACAGTTGGTGCAATCATTCGCAAATGGAAGAAACACAAAACAAGTGTCAGTCTCCCTAGGTCTGGTGCACCATGCAAGATCTCCCCTCGTGGAGTGTCAATGATCATGAGAACAGTGAGGAATCATCCCAGAACTACACGTGAGGAGCTTGTGAATGATCTCCAGGTAGCTGGGACAACAGTCACCAAACAAGCCACTGGTAACACAATGAATTGAAATCCAGCAAGGTCCCCCTACTCAAGAAGGCACATGTACAGGCCCGTCTGAAGTTTGCCAATGAACATCTAAATAATTCGGAGAAGGATTGGGAGAACGTTCTGTGGTCAGATGAGACCAAAATTGAGCTCTTTGGCATTAACGCGACTCACCGTATTTGGAGGAAGAAAAATGCTGACTTTGACCCTAAGAACACCATCCTCACAGTCAAGCACAGAGGTGGGAACATTATGCTTTGGGGCTGTTTCTCTGCTAAAGGTACAGGCCGTCTTTGCCGCATTGGATGAATGGGGCCGTGTATTGTAAAATCTTGGATGAGAACCTTCTTTCCTCAGCCGAAACACTGGAGATGGGTTCGTGGACGGGTCTTCAAGCATGACAAATGACCCAAAATATACCGCCAAGGCAACAAAAGATTGGCTCAAGAAGAAGCACATTAAGGTCATGGAGTGGCCTAGCCAGTCTCCAGACCTTCATCCTATAGAAAATGTATGGAAGAAGCTGAAACTTTGATTTGCCAGGCAACAGCCAAGAAACCTTAAAGGATTTGGAAAAGATCTGTAAAGAAAAGAGGACCAAAATCCCTCCTGAGATGTCTGCAAACTTGGGAATCAGCTACGAGAAACGTCTGACCTCTGTGATTGCCAACAAGGGTTCCTCCACCAAGTACAGGAAACGTCTGACCTCTGTGCTCGCCAACAAAGGTTCCTCCACCAAGTACAGGAAGCGTTTCACCTCTGTGCTCACCAACAAGGGTTCCTCCACCAAGTACAGGAAACGTCTCAGCTCTGCGCTCACCAACAAGGGTTCCTCCACCAAGTACAAGAATTGTCTCACCTCTGCGCTCACCAACAAGGGTTCCTCTACCAAGTACAGGAAGTGTCTCACCTCTGTGCTCACCAACAAAGGTTCCTCCACCAAGTACAGGAAGCGTTTCACCTCTGTGCTCACCAACAAGGGTTCCTCCACCAAGTACTAAGTCATGTTTTTCTTGGGGATCAAATACTTATTTTACTCACCGAACCGCTGCTCCCTTTAGAACATTCGTATCGTGTGTTTTTTCTGGATTTTTGGTTGAAATTCTGTCTCTATCATTTAAAATACACCTTTGATAAAAATTATAGACCCTTCATTTCTTTGAAAGTGGGCAAAATCTGCCGGGGATCAAATAATTATTTTGCCCGCTGTAGCTGTAAACCCCTTAGTGAAAAGTGTAGCTTATGGGGCCGCTGCACGCTATGGATGGAAGGAAAAAGATCACCCCACCGGGAAGTGAGGAGAGGGGAGCATGAGTCCGAGCCATTCCACACCAATACAAGTGAAGGGATGGATGCTGCTCAACCAACCCCAGGAGTCCAATGTTGAGTAATGGCCTCAGCCGCCATTCTGGCCACATCCACTGACGTGTTTCGCCCTGCCCACCGGGGCTTGGTCACAGAGGTCCTGGAGGCTGGAGAGCAGGAGCCTAGGAGGGGGCCCAGATGGGAAGGGGCCTACCTCCGGAGCAAAACTCAGAACCTCATCGGCCCCTGGAGAGAGGACCAGCTAGAAGGACTGGTAGCAGCCACCAACCCATCCACTCACAGATGGAGGACTGAGTGAGTAGACCTACACCCCCTGGGCCGGTAAGAAGAAGGAGCAGTCTAGTGGGTAACTGGATTAGCTGCCTACAGACACTGAATTCCCTGTCCAGGGATTCCTCCAAGCAGCCAGATAAAGGAGTATCTGTGGTCTGGGGTGGTACATCTGGAGAAACTGGCAAGCTCTCCAAGAAGAGGACTTTTTTCTAGAGACTTGTACATAGTTCCCGGAAGTTGGCCTCAGTTACTATCCCCTTGGGCATCATACGCCCTTTGCCCCATCCAAGGTCAATCTCCTACCAAAACTTCAAAGCAAAGCTGAAGGACTCTCTCCTGGATGCAAGTCTGTGTGAAGGAAACATGTGATGCCTAGTTGTACAGGACTATAGAGGAACCCAAACTTCAGCGACTCCTAAGGGGGTAGTGCTGCAGCTGCCAAAGTGGAAATACCCTTTAAGACAAAAATGTTACAAGTCTCTGACTTACTTTGTAGCTTTACTTCAAAAAGTTGTGCGCAGTGATGTCTCCAGTCATCGGAATAAACCTCTGCTCTGAAGACCCGCTCATCGTTGGCGGTTATCCGGGACAACCGTAAAGATCCGTCGCTCGTGGCAGAAAGTCTATCGGCGTAGCAATAATTTTGCCGCTCCACCTGATCCGGCCTGGTGATGGCGATGTGATCGATGTTATTAATATCCCACACAATAAATGCGACTCCTGAACGACTGGGAAGTTGTAGGGTAACGGTCTCCCCGAGGCGGTGAAATAATTGCTTTGTGCCATTACACGATTCTTTAGGTTCTAATAAAAGACAAAAAAAAGTTCCATTAAATGGTTTATAAAATGCTCAAAAGCTAGGGTGGACTGACAACTCATGGGGCCCCCGGGCAATAGGGGATCATGGGGCCCCTGTGTCCTCGCCTACACTGAAACCACACACAAAAAAGCCTATGAAAGGTACCAGGGACATCTCATGGGGCCCCCTACTGACCCCGGGCCCTCGGGCAGTGCCCAAGTACCCGTGTGGTCAGTCCGCCCCTGCTCAAAAGTTATTTCTAAGCACCCGTCAGTGTCACCCTGTTGTAAGGTCACCCTAGTCAAGTCAGTCAGGGTTCCAGGGTTCCATGTAGACTCGATTTATCATCTTGAGGAAAGGACCCTGTGTGGCCCCGAAATGTTGACTGATGTGACATGGGAGTAATAAAGAGTGCATGTGTTTGCAATGGAGTGCTGGAAACGTCTCATCGCTTCACTGAAGTGTGTCGCTGATACTATAGGCACCACCTGTAAGGAGTGCAGTCATCTTCTGGTTCAATATTTGTATCAAAATAGGTTTTCAGACGGCTGGATCTAGCCTATCTGATCTGGGGGTGCAGTGAGACAAAGTCAGGGGGGCACACACCCTACATCATGTGTCCCCATCAAAGTGCCCCCTTACATCAATGTCCCTTATAGAGCCCCTCCTCACATCAATTGATCTCATCAGAGTGCCCCCCTACATCATGTGTCCCCATCAGAGTGCCCCCCTACATCATGTGTCCCCATCAGAGTTCCCCCTTACATCATGTGTCCCCATCAGAGTGCCCCCCTACATCATGTGTCCCCATCAGAGTGCCCCCTTACATCATGTGTCCCCATCAGAGTTCCCCCTTATATTAGTGTCCCTAATATAGCCCCTCCTCACATCAGTTGTTCTCATCAGAGTGCCCCCCTACATCATGTATCTTCATCAGTGTTCCGCCTAATAGAGCCCCTCCTCACATCAATTGTCCTCATCAGAGTGCCCCCCTACATCATGTGTCCCCATCAGAGTTCCCACTTACATTAGTGTCCCTAATATAGCCCCTCTTCACATCAATTGTCCTCATCAGAGTGCCCCCCTACATCACGTGTCCCCATCAGAGTTCCGCCTAATAGAGCCCCTCCTCACATCAATTGTCCTCATCAGAGTGCCCCATTACATCAGGTGTCCCCATCAGAGTTCCCTCTTATATCAGGTGTCCCCATGAGAGTGCCCCCTTACATCAGGTGTCCCCATGAGAGTGCCCCCTTACATCAGGTGTCCCCATGAGAGTGCCCCCTTACATCAGGTGTCCCCATGAGAGTGCCCCCTTACATCAGGTGTCCCCATGAGAGTGCCCCCTTACATCAGGTGTCCCCATGAGAGTGCCCCCTTACATCAGGTGTCCCCATGAGAGTTCCCCCTTACATCAGGTGTCCCCATGAGAGTGCCCCCTTACATCAGGTGTCCCATGAGAGTTCCCCCTTACATCAGGTGTCCCCATGAGAGTTCCCCCTTATATCAGGTGTCCCCATGAGAGTTCCCCCTTATATCAGGTGTCCCCATGAGAGTTCCCCCTTACATCAGGTGTCCCCATGAGAGTTCCCCTTACATCAGGTGTCCCCATCAGAGTTCCCCCTTACATCAGGTGTCCCCATCAGAGTTCCCCCTTGCATCAATGTCCCTAATAGAGCCCCTCCTCACATCAGTTGTTAGTAATGAATGGCATGACGGAAAATGTAACTTACCTGCAATTCTCGGGGACAAGCCTTTGTTTCCTGCAGATTAGAAGGATAGGAATAGTCGTTATTGCCGAGTGGGAAGAAGTCGTCCTGTGCAGCGAACTGTTTTCTGTTGTATCTAGAGGAGGTCGGCGTGTTGGGAAACATTGGTGATGCAATGACTGGGTTGGGTAGATGATTTGTGGAAGGGTTGTGTGGGGTTCCCATGTCTCCTTGATGGGGGGAAATAATCAGAGGCAGGAGGAAACAAGACCAGCGCTGGACTCTACCACTTGGATGGTGCTGGCTATGGAAGCCTGGACAATGGGGGCAGCTAAGCTACAGTGCCATGTATATGAAGGTAGGTGCATCCAGGACCGCGGGAGGAACCCGGCACCTCCAGCACTGAATGTATCTAATGGCAAGGAGTGCCGAGGTGTGCTTGGGGATCTATTGTTGCTGGGGGGATCTTTTGATGAGGGAAAGGTCTATTGTTGCTGGAAGGTGTCTACTGTTGAGAGGGGGGTCTGTTGTTGCTGGAATGGGTCTATTGCTGATGGAGTGGGTCCATTGTTGCTGAAGGGGGTCTATTGTTGCTGGAGTGGGTCTATTGTTGCTGGAGTGGGTCTATTGTTGCTGGGAAGGGTCTATTGCTGCTGGAGTGGGTCTATTGTTGCTGGGTGGGGTCTATTGTTGCTGGAGTGGGTCTATTGTTGCTGGAGGGAGTCTATTGTTGCTGGAGTGGGTCTATTGCTGCTGGAGTGGGTCTATTGTTGCTGGAGGGGGTCTATTGTTGCTGGTGTGGGTCTATTGTTGCTGGAGTGGGTCTATTGCTGCTGGAGTGGGTCTGTTGTTGCTGGAGGGAGTCTATTGTTGCTGGAGGGGGTCTATTGTTGCTGGAGCGGGTCTATTACTGCTGGAGCGGGTCTATTGTTGCTGGAGGGGGTCTATTGTTGCTGGAGTAGGTCTATTGTTGCTGGAGGGGGTCTATTGTTGCTGGAGTAGGTCTATTGTTGCTGGAGGGGGGTCTATTGCTGCTGGAGTGGGTCTATTGCTGCTGGACCGGGTCTGTTGTTGCTGGATTGGGTCTATTGTTGCTGGAGTGGGTCTGTTGTTGCTGGACGGGGTCTATTGTTGCTGGAGTGGGTCTATTGTTGCTGGGAAGGGTCTATTGCTGCTGGAGTGGGTCTATTGTTGCTGGGTGGGGTCTATTGCTGCTGGAGTGGGTCTATTGTTGCTGGAGTGGGTCTATTGTTGCTGGAGTGGGTCTATTGCTGCTGGAGTGGGTCTATTGTTGCTGGAGGGGGTCTATTGTTGCTGGTGTGGGTCTATTGTTGCTGGAGTGGGTCTATTGCTGCTGGAGTGGGTCTGTTGTTGCTGGAGGGAGTCTATTGTTGCTGGAGTTGGTCTATTGTTGCTGGAGCGGGTCTATTACTGCTGGAGCGGGTCTATTGTTGCTGGAGGGGGTCTATTGTTGCTGGAGGGGGGTCTATTGTTGCTGGAGTGGGTCTATTGTTGCTGGATTGGGTCTGTTGTTGCTGGAGTGGGTCTGTTGTTGCTGGAGTGGGTCTATTGTTGCTGGAGTGGGTCTGTTGTTGCTGGAGTGGGTCTATTGTTGCTGGATTGGGTCTATTGTTGCTGGAGTGGGTCTGTTGTTGCTGGAGTGGGTCTATTGTTGCTGGAGTGGGTCTATTGTTGCTGGGTGGGGTCTATTGTTGCTGGAGTGGGTCTATTGTTGCTGGAGGGAGTCTATTGTTGCTGGAGTGGGTCTATTGCTGCTGGAGTGGGTCTATTGTTGCTGGAGGGGGTCTATTGTTGCTGGTGTGGGTCTATTGTTGCTGGAGTGGGTCTATTGCTGCTGGAGTGGGTCTGTTGTTGCTGGAGGGAGTCTATTGTTGCTGGAGTTGGTCTATTGTTGCTGGAGCGGGTCTATTACTGCTGGAGCGGGTCTATTGTTGCTGGAGGGGGTCTATTGTTGCTGGAGGGGGGTCTATTGTTGCTGGAGTGGGTCTATTGTTGCTGGATTGGGTCTGTTGTTGCTGGAGTGGGTCTGTTGTTGCTGGAGTGGGTCTATTGTTGCTGGAGTGGGTCTGTTGTTGCTGGAGTGGGTCTATTGTTGCTGGATTGGGTCTATTGTTGCTGGAGTGGGTCTGTTGTTGCTGGAGTGGGTCTATTGTTGCTGGATTGGGTCTATTGTTGCTGGAGTGGGTCTGTTGTTGCTGGAGTGGGTCTATTGTTGCTGGAGTGGGTCTATTGTTGCTGGAGTGGGTCTATTGTTGCTGAAGGGGGTCTATTGTTGCTGGAGGGGGTCTATTGTTGCTGGGGGTTCTTGTGTTGCTGGCAGCAGGGTATCTTTTTTACTGCTTTTTATGTTTTCTAGACAAACAGGGCAGCTGCCTAGGGCGCAGTGCCACAGCCACTGGTTTCCCAATTCACCACCATGGCCGGATCTAAGGGGGTGCTGGGATGGGCTACACCGCCCCCAGATTTAAGTTGTCCCCCCCCAGGTCGGTCTCTCCATGGATGCAGTGCCTGGACTCTGAGTGCCTTCACCCATCCCCTGGGACAAGGGGAGAGCAGCCTGGAGCAAGGAAGCCTGCGGGGGGGGGGGGGGGGGGGTATGCTTAAAGCAGGAGAGGGGATTTGGGTGGGGGAATTATTCTGAGAATGGTTGGCTTTAGCTAGAGGAGGGATTTGGGGGACTTTATCCTAGGTGGGGGATCGAATGAAGAGGATTGGTGCTGGGAGGATTTGTGTTAGGCAAAGTGATTGGGGGAGGGGAGATTTGTCTTAGGAGGGGGGATTGGTGGGGAATTTATACTAGGACGGGGGATTGGGGAAGGGGGGAGATTTGTGCTACGAGGGGGGATTGGGGAAGGGGGGGGGGATTTGTGTTAGAGGAGGGGATTGGGGAAGGGGGGGGAATTTGTGTTAGGAGGGGGGGTTGGGGAAGGGGGGGATTTGTGCTAGGAGGGGGGATTGGGGAAGGAGGGGGAATTTGTGTTAGGAGAGGGGATTGGGGAAGGGGGGGGAATTTGTGTTAGGAGGGGGGGTTGGGGAAGGGGGGAGATTTGTGCTTGGAGAGGGGATTGGGGAAGGGGGGGATTTGTGCTAGGAGGAGGGATTGGGGAAGGGGGGGGGGATTTGTGTTAGGGGGGGTTGGGGAAAGGGGGAGATTTGTGCTTGGAGAGGGGATTGGGGAGGGGGGGAGCTTTGTGCTAGCAGAGGGGATTAAGGGAGGGGGGATTTGTTCTAGGAGGGGGGATTGCGGGAGGGGGGATTTGTTCTGGGAGGGGGGATTGGGGGAGGGGGGATTGGGGGAGGGGGGATTTGTTCTAGGAGGGGGATTGGGGGAGGGGGGATTTGTGCTAGGAGGGGGGATTGGGTCAGGGGGGGTTGGGGAAGGGTGGGATTTGTGCTAGGAGGGGGGATTGGGGAAGGGGGGATTTGTGCTAGGAGGGGGGATTGGGGAAGGGGGGATTTGTGCTAGGAGGGGGGATTGGGGAAGGGGGGATTTGTTCTGGGAGGGGGGATTGGGGTAGATATGGCAATGTATGGGGATATATTTGGGTATACAGTATGAAGTAGAGAACTCACCGCTGATCCTGAGATCATACAATTGAGCACAGATGTATCTCTTGTCTCCGGTGAATAATTCCGCTCGGTAGATCCGGATGTCATTGGAGGACAGAGAGGAGATCACTAATGATCCGTCCTTTAATTTGGACCTCAGTCTGCCGGTGTAGTCAGCTCCGTGATCTCCCAGCTCCAAGGGTTGGCCCGGCTTTGTGGTGGCGATGAGGAACTTTTCATACCCCCAGGAGACAGAAGTGAGGCGGACATTATTCAGGTCCAATTGTAGAACCACATCTGCACCGGCCCCCACAGAGAGACTCTTCATGGGGCCACAGGCCTGCGCTAAGGGGACACCTACAGTAAAAAGAAGAATTTAATGATGATATTTGTTTTATATAAACTTCTGGATGTCTCATCTCGGCACCAATGACCACCAGCTGCCCATATTGAAGAAAAATATATTTGAAATACTGCAATTTTGGCCGTATTCAATATATTTCAATAAATAAATAAATATATATATATATACACACTGCATGTTGAAATTCGTTTTTATTACAAAATATATGAAAAATATTTTTTAAAAATAAATTTCAAATATACTGTATGTCTTTAAAAAATTCAAATCTACATTTTTGGAATGCATTTAAAGATATATGTAAAAATATATGTTAAACTGACTTTTTTATAGGTTAAAAACAAAATCTGAAAAATATATTTAAAAAAAATATATTTTAAAATATATATATATTTAAATATATTCTTCAGATTTTTTTTCAACATGCAGTGTGTGTATATATATATATATATATATTTTTATTATTTATTTATCTATATTTTTATTTATATTTATTTTTTTTTTTTTTTTTTTTTTAAGAGTTTAATAAAAAAAAACAGAAAACAACTTACATGCCCGTAGATATATAACAAAGCACCAGCAGATGAAAAAGCAGACCTTCATCTTTCCGTGTGATGTTCTGACTGCCGGGAACATCTGAGGTTTTCACACTTCCTCAAGGACGGCGGCCACATACGTAAAAAACAGAAATTTATGCAAGATTTTACCCTGCAGCCAACATCCTGTTTCTTGAACCTCCCGTTCCTCACGCCCACTCTCAATGTTCACTCACTGTATTTGCACCCGACCACATTTGTCAACAACCTCACTTTTTTTTTTTTGCAACCAACAAAATTTCACTTCAGTGGATTTCACTTCAAAATTTCACTTCAATGGATGCTGGTATTTGACATGGATTTTTAATAAATGTAAATGTAGAAGTAATATTTTAAAATAAATATTAAAATAATTTGGACAACGTCTGAGTAGAGTAAAATTAAAAATTAAGGTGAACCAATTATTTTTTTTTTTTTGGAGCCTGGTTTGGATTTCCAGCAACTTCAGCTGGACTTCCCTTTGGATGTTCACGAATATTTTAAAAAAATTTGGCTGAACTATGACTGATTGGGAAAGAGTTCAGAATCTCACTCTTCCTATCAAGATAATTTATTTACTTCTGGAAATTGAACAAAATTCAGAAAATTTCTGAGTAGAGTTGCTCTAAAAATTAAGATGGCGTTTTTTGGAGCCTGGTTCAAATTTCTGTTGACTTCAGCTGGAATTCCCATTGGATGATCATGAATTTTTAGGAAAAAAATTTACTTCTGGAAATGTAATAAAATTCTGAAAATTTCTGAGTAGAGTTGCTCTAAAAATTAAGATGGCGTTTTTTGGAGCCCGGTTCAGATTTCTGTTGACTTCAGCTGGACTTCCCATTGGATGATCATGAATTTTTTACAAAAATTTGGCTGAACTATGACTGATTTGGAGACAGTTCAGAATCTCACTCTTCCTATCAAGATAATTTAAATAATTCTGGAAATTTAACAAAATTCAGAAAATTTCTGAGTAGAGTTTCTCTAAAAATTAAGATGGCGTTTTTTGGAGCCTGGTTCAAATTTCCGTTGACTTCAGCTGGACTTACCATTGGAGGTTCTTCGCTTTGGATGTTCATGAATTTTTTTTTTAAATTTTTTGACTAAACTATTCCTGAATTGAAAAAAAAAAATTGTTGAACTACGACTGATTTGGGGACAGTTCAGAAGCTCACTCTTCCTATCAAGATAATTTAAATACTTCTGGAAATTGAACAAAATTCTGAAAATTTCTGAGTAGAGTTGCTTTAAAAATTAAGATGGTGTTTTTTGGAGCCTGGTTCAAATTTCTGTTGACTTCAGCTGGACTTCCCTTTGGATGTTCATGAATTTTTTACAAAAATTTGGCTGAACTATGACTGATTTGGAGACAGTTCAGAATCTCACTCTTCCTATCAAGATAATTTAAATAATTCTGGAAATTTAATAAAATTCTGAAAATTTCTGAGTAGAGTTGCTCTAAAAATTAAGATGGCGTTTTTTGGAGCCTGGTTCAAATTTCCGTTGACTTCAGCTGGACTTACCATTGGAGGTTCTTCGCTTTGGATGTTCATGAATTTTTTTTTATTTTTTGGCTAAACTATTCATGCATTAAAAAAAAATTGGTTGAACTACGACTGATTTGGAAACAGTTCAGAAGCTCACTCTGTAAAATTTCTCTAAAAATTAAGATGGCCTTTTTTGGAGCCTGGTTCAAATTTTCATTGACTTCAGCTGGACTTCCCATTGGAGGTTCTTCGCTTTGGATGTTCATGAATTTTTTTTTTTAATTTTTTGACTAAACTATTTATGAATTGAAAAAAAAAAATTGTTGAACTACGACTGATTTGGGGACAGTTCAGAAGCTCACTCTTCCTATCAAGATAATTTAAATACTTCTGGAAATTGAACAAAATTCTGAAAATTGCTGAGTAGAGTTGCTTTAAAAATTAAGATGATGTTTTTTGGAGCCTGGTTCAAATTTCTGTTGACTTCAGCTGGACTTCCCATTGGATGATCATGAATTTTTTTTTTAAAAATTAACTTCTGGAAATTTAATAAAATTCTGAAAATTTCTGAGTAGAGTTGCTCTAAAAATTAAGATGGCATTTTTTGGAGCCCGGTTCAGATTTCCGTTGACTTCAGCTGGACTTCCCTTTGGATGTTCATGAATTTTTTACAAAAATTTGGCTGAACTATGACTGATTTGGAGACAGTTCAGAATCTCACTCTTCCTATCAAGATAATTTAAATAATTCTGGAAATTTAACAAAATTCAGAAAATTTCTGAGTAGAGTTGCTCTAAAAATTAAGATGGCGTTTTTTGGAGCCTGGTTCAAATTTCCGTTGACTTCAGCTGGACTTACCATTGGAGGTTCTTCGCTTTGGATGTTCATGAATTTTTTTTTATTTTTTGGCTAAACTATTCATGCATTAAAAAAAAATTGGTTGAACTACGACTGATTTGGAAACAGTTCAGAAGCTCACTCTGTAAAATTTCTCTAAAAATTAAGATGGCCTTTTTTGGAGCCTGGTTCAAATTTTCATTGACTTCAGCTGGACTCCCCATTGGAGGTTCTTCGCTTTGGATGTTCATGAATTTTTTTTTTTAATTTTTTGACTAAACTATTCATGAATTGAAAAAAAAAATTTGTTGAACTACGACTGATTTGGGGACAGTTCAGAAGCTCACTCTTCCTATCAAGATAATTTAAATACTTCTGGAAATTGAACAAAATTCTGAAAATTGCTGAGTAGAGTTGCTCTAAAAATTAAGATGGCGTTTTTTGGAGCCTGGTTCAAATTTCTGTTGACTTCAGCTGGAATTCCCATTGGATGATCATGAATTTTTAGGAAAAAAATTTACTTCTGGAAATTTAATAAAATTCTGAAAATTTCTGAGTAGAGTTGCTCTAAAAATTAAGATGGCGTTTTTTGGAGCCCGGTTCAGATTTCCGTTGACTTCAGCTGGACTTCCCTTTGGATGTTCACAAATTTTTTACAAAAATTTGGCTGAACTATGACTGATTTGGAGACAGTTCAGAATCTCACTCTTCCTATCAAGATAATTTAAATAATTCTGGAAATTTAATAAAATTCTGAAAATTTCTGAGTAGAGTTGCTCTAAAAATTAAGATGGCGTTTTTTGGAGCCTGGTTCAAATTTACGTTGACTTCAGCTGGACTTACCATTGGAGGTTTCTTCGCTTTGGATGTTCATGAATTTTTTTTTTATTTTTTGGCTAAACTATTCATGCATTAAAAAAAAATTGGTTGAACTACGACTGATTTGGAAACAGTTCAGAAGCTCACTCTGTAAAATTTCTCTAAAAATTAAGATGGCCTTTTTTGGAGCCTGGTTCAAATTTTCATTGACTTCAGCTGGACTTCCCATTGGAGGTTCTTCGCTTTGGATGTTCATGAATTTTTTTTTTTAATTTTTTGACTAAACTATTCATGAATTGAAAAAAAAAAATTGTTGAACTACGACTGATTTGGGGACAGTTCAGAAGCTCACTCTTCCTATCAAGATAATTTAAATACTTCTGGAAATTGAACAAAATTCTGAAAATTGCTGAGTAGAGTTGCTTTAAAAATTAAGATGGTGTTTTTTGGAGCCTGGTTCAAATTTACGTTGACTTTGGCTGGACTTCCCATTGGAGGTTCTTTTCTTTGGATGTTCATGAATTTTTTTTTTTAATTTTTTGACTAAACTATTCATGAATTAAAAAAAAAATTGGTTGAACTACGACTGATTTGGAGACAGTTCAGAAGCTCACTCTGTAGAAATTCTCTAAAAATTAAGATGGCGTTTTTTAGAGCCTGGTTCAAATTTTCATTGACTTCAGCTGGACTTCCCATTGGATGTGCATGAATTTTTTTTTTAACAATTGTCTGAATTATGACTGATTTGGAAACAGTTCCGAATCTCACTCTTCCTATCAAGATAATTTATTAACTTCTGGAAATTGAACAAAATTCAGAAAATTTCTGAGTAGAGTTGCTCTAAAAATAATAAGATGGTGTTTTTTGGAACCTGGTTCAAATTCCCATTGACTTCAGCTGGACTTCCCTTTGGATGATCATGAATTAAAAAAAAAAAAACTAATTAACTTCTGGAAATTTAATAAAATTCTGAAAATTTCTGAGTAGAGTTGCTCTAAAAATTAACATGGCGTTTTTTGGAACCTGGTTTAAATTTCCATTGGCTTCAGCTGGACTTCCCATTGGATGTTCATTAATTTTTTAAAAAAAAATTAACTTCTGGAAATGTAATAAAATTCTGAAAATTGCTAAGTAGAGTTGCTCTAAAAATTAAATGTCGTTAGACTTGGACCAGATTTTATGAATTCATGATGAATGTCCAGTCTGATTTCCAATGTTATTTTTGGTGGATCCAGTTTCCAAAATATTTGTTGACCTGATTAATTTTGCAAATTTATTTTGTATTTTTGGCATTTGTTTCATATATTCGTTGGTCCAAGTGGATTAGAAAAAATGTTGCAGTTTTTTCGGAAGTTTTTTTATATTTACTATATTACAACTTACGACTTAGTACCGATGCAACTGGATCTCCATCAAAGCAAGGCAGCTGGAGTCTTCCCAAGAGGAGACCGGCGATGGCAGCCATATTTGTTTTGTATTAATTTCCTCTAAAATTTCAGTAAATAAAAAATTTGTGCAATGTCTTCTCACTGATTATTTATTAAATTTTGTTTTTTTTTTGAGTACCTGGCATGAATTATTATATGTACCGTAGATGATTGACTGGAAAGTCTAAATAGAGAGCTGAAAGTCTTAGTCAAGCAAAATTGTAAATATTAGCACCTCTGATAATGAAATATTATTTTGCAGCACACCGCGGTTTGGCAACGCAAAAAGGATTTGCAAAAAAAAAAATGCCACGTAACCGGAGGAAGGAATGAACCACAAAAATTATGATTCAGCTGCTGCTGAGAGCCATCCTATATGGAAGAGAAATATATTTTCAATATATTTAGAAAAAGAAATGATACATGCAACATTTATTTACAATATATTGGCCTACAGGAATATATTTTAACGCGTCTTCCAAAAATGTAGATTAAAATATATTTTCCAAAGGCATATATTTAAAAATATATTTTCCAAAGGCATATATTTAAAATATATTTTTTCAAAGGCATATATTTAAAAAATAAATTTTCCAAAGGCATATATTTAAAAAATATATTTTCCAAAGGCATATATTTAAAAAATATATTTTCCAAAGGCATATATTTAAAAAATATATTTTCCAAAGGCATATATTTAAAAAATATATTTTCCAAAGGCATATATTTAAAAATATATTTTTTCAAAGGCATATATTTAAAAATATATTTTCCAAAGGCATATATTTAAAAATATATTTTCCAAAGGCATATATTTTAAAAATATATTTTCCAAAGGCATATATTTAAAAATATATTTTCCAAAGGCATATATTTTAAAAATATATTTTCCAAAGGCATATATTTAAAAAATATATTTTCCAAAGGCATATATTTAAAAATATATTTTTCAAAATACATTTTCCAGATTTTTTTGAACATCTAAAAAAATGCATTTAAACATAGATTTTTAAATATATTTGTAAATTCATTACAAATTACACTTTGATATATATTGCAGCGTGTGTTCTGAATTTATTTTTAAATGATATATTCACGAATATATTAAAATATATTTTTGAAATATATTGAATATGGCAAAATTGTAGTATTTGAAATACATGTCAATATATTTGGGAAGAATATATTAAAAATGTATTTTTAAAATATATTTAAAATATATTTTTCTTCCATGTGGGCAGTCAATTATTATTGATAAATGTCAACAAAAAAAGAACAAAAAGGGTGTATAAACCTTTTATAAACATTTAATACAGTACAAATCTCGGATATGAAGTTACTTGACTAAGCAGTTAATGTTACAACATTCATAATAATAATAATTTGCATTTTGCAACTTCTATAAAATCGTGTGAATTTTCTGCAACTGGATGACAAAAGTGTACCAGTTCAAAAATGCAGGAACATTATTTTTCCTGCAAAACAGGAAACCAAAATTCAATTTTTATCTTTTGCTTTCTGAAGCAGAAAATAATTCATTCCGTACTGAGCTTGTTAGATGAGACATGTCTCCTTTATTTCTGGTGATTTTAGCTTGTAAGTACAATTTTTTTGTGGTTCTTTATGTGTTTATTTGCGTTAAAAAATATTTATCATCTAGCATTATGGGATATTCTGATTTTTTTTTTAAACCCAAAATTTTTAAATTATGGGTTTAAAAAAATTAATTTTTTTTTTTAATTTTATCAAATTTTTTTTTTTAATTATTGCTTTATCTGTTGGTTGTTTTGTGCTGGAGATGCATTTTAAGACTGTTTCATGATGTTTTATTTGAAGGGTAGCCACGGGTATTAATAGGAATTGATGTCAGAGATTCTTGTGTCGGGGTCCCAGTAATGATGTCTATAATATGTGCTAAAATTATCGTGCACTCAAATGTCACGTTACCCTTCAGATAATCATTGTATGAACTCAACCGCCACAGTGATTATCTCTATCTTCTACCCTACATACAGTTTTTAATACCACATTGGTTTTCCCCATGTGGCCCACGTGGAAGAGAAATATATTTCCAATATATTTAGAAAAAAAAATTATAACCAAAAAATTCTAATTAAAAAAAATATATATTTTTACATTTTTATTTTATTTTTTTTATTATTATTTATGGTTTTTTTTTTCCGGACAATCTGTCACAGGCTGTGTACCTCGGACACGGCCGATGACAGATCTGTGTACCGTCCCCGTTGCCGGTACCATGTGACCTGCTGTGACCAATCATGCTTCCTTTCATGCCATCCATTGTATACAAGTGTGTCTAGCTGTGAATGGTCACAGCGATCACATGCACAAGCTGGGCCAATCACAGCCCAGCTGTGTCATGTGATTCGCCGTGGCCAAATCACAGCTAAGCACAGAAAAAAAAACCCTGAATGAATCGATGCCATTCAGGTAAATGCTTGCTATAAGCAAATTGTGTAAAAAAAACAAAAAAAAATACTGATCACTTCCCCAGAGTAGTACAATGTTACTATGGTAACATTATACTACTTTGGTCATAGTGCAATAAGAAAACAAATCTTAAAAAAAGAGAAAAAAATGTAATAAAAAATTAAAACTAATAAAAAAAAAATAAATTATATTTTTTTTTTCCATACTGTCACCAGTCAGTGTCCCTGATCACCGCCATGCCAGCTTTATGATGATGCTGTACTGCACTGGTGATAGTATGTAAAAAAAAATAGTGAAAATATTTTTTTTAATTTTCCAAAAAATTATGACAAAAAAATTACAACTTCAAAAAACTCGCCATGCCTGTTATGAAGTACGTCGGACTGTCTACTCAAAAAGGGGTCATTTGGGGGATATCTGTACTGTCCTGACATTTGGGGGATATCTGTACTGTCCTGACATTTGGGGGATATCTGTACCGTCCTGACATTTGGGGGAGATTTCTACTGTTCTGACATTTGGGGGATATCTGTACTGTCCTGACATTTGGGGGAGATTTCTACTGTTCTGACATTTGGGGGATATCTGTACTGTCCTGACATTTGGGGGATATCTGCACTGTCCTGACATTTGGGGGATATCTGTCCTGTCCTGACATTTGGGGGATATCTGTACTGTTCTGACATTTGGGGGATATATGTCCTGTCCTGACATTTGGGGGGTATCTGTACTGTCCTGACATTTGGGGGATATCTGTACCGTTCTGACATTTGGGGGATATCTGTACCGTCCTGACATTTGGGGGATATCTGTACCGTCCTGACATTTGGGGGGATATCTGTACTGTCCTGACATTTGGGGGATATCTGTACCGTCCTGACATTTGGGGATATCTGTACTGTCCTGACATTTGGGGGATATCTGTACTGTCCTGACATTTGGGGGATATCTGTACTGTTCTGACATTTGGGGGGATATCTGTACCGTCCTGACATTTGGGGGATATCTGTACCGTCCTGACATTTGGGGGATATCTGTACCGTCCTGACATTTGGGGGATATCTGTACCGTCCTGACATTTGGGGGATATCTGTACTGTCCTGACATTTGGGGGGATATCTGTACTGTCCTGAGATTTGGGGGATATCTGTACCGTCCTGACATTTGGGGATATCTGTACCGTCCTGACATTTGGGGGATATCTGTACTGTCCTGACATTTGGGGGATATCTGTACTGTCCTGACATTTGGGGGGATATCTGTGCTGTTCTGACATTTGGGGGGATATCTGTCCTGTCCTGACATTTGGGGGATATCTGTACTGGCCTGACATTTGGGGGATATCTGTCCTGTCCTGACATTTGGGGGATATCTGTACTGTCCTGACATTTGGGGGATATCTGTCCTGTCCTGACATTTGGGGGATATCTGTACTGTCCTGACATTCGGGGGATATCTGTACCGTCCTGACATTTGGGGGATATCTGTACTGGCCTGACATTTGGGGGATATCTGTACTGGCCTGACATTTGGGGGATATCTGTACTGTCCTGACATTTGGGGGATATCTGTACTGTTCTGACATTTGGGGGATATCTGTACTGGCCTGACATTTGGGGGATATCTGTACTGTTCTGACATTTGGGGGATATCTGTACTGTCCTGACATTTGGGGGATATCTGTACTGTCCTGACATTCGGGGGATATCTGTACTGTCCTGACATTTGGGGGATATCTGTACTATTCTGACATTCTTGGACCTCAAGAAATTAGATTGGCTGTCAGTACTTCAGGATTGATCAATATTCAGATCTATCCCATAGTTTGTGAACTCTATAACTTTCCTACAAACTAAAAAATACATCCTAATTTGGGTTATTTTCACCAAAGACATGTAGCAGAATACATCTCGGCCTAAATTTATGAAGAACAATTATTTATTTCCAAACTTTTAGAACAGAAACAAAGAAAAATGTTTTTTTTTTTAAATTTCGGTCTTTTTTTGTTAATTTAGCTAAAAATAAAAACCCCGGCGGTGATTAAATAGCCCTGTACCATGTGATCTCTGTGATCATTCACAGATTTCACACGTAGTAAGCAATGATGTCAGAAGTGACATATTGCTTGCTACTCTTCATGTCATCACTGATTGGCCACTCTGATTAGAGTTGGCTTCCTAAAAAAAAGCCTCCATTCTTCCATGAAGGCTTCAGACACGATTATGGAGGGTGTCTGTGGGCATCTTTTCCCGTTTGTGAGGTCAGGTGACGATGCCGGATGAGAAGACCTGGATCACGATTGACGTTACAGCTCATCTCAAATTTTCCAAAGGCCTATATTTAAAAATATATTTTTCAACATATATTTTCCAGATATTTTTGGAACGCCTAAAAAAAATGCATTTAAACATAGATTTTTAAATATACTTGTAAATATATTTTCCAAAGGCATATATTTTAAAAATATATTTTCCAAAGGCATATATTTAAAAATATATTTTTCAAAATACATTTTCCAGATATTTTTGACCATCTAAAAAAATGCATTTAAACATAGATTTTTAAATATATTTGTAAATTCATTCCAAATTACTCTTTGAAATATATTTCAGCGCGTGTTCTGAATATATTTTTAATAATATATTCACAAATATATTGAAATATATTTTTGAAATATATTGAATACGGCCAAAATTATAGTATTTGAAATATATGTCAATATATTTGGGAAGAATCTATTAAGAATGTATTTTTAAAATATATTTAAAAAATATTTTTCTTCCGTGTGGGAAGGCTTCCTTATGCTTTATTTATCTTTTATTTTGAACCCCAAGACATCCTGTTCATAGGGCTTCCTGAGGAAGGAGATTGCAGTCTATCCATAAAATATGTCAAGAACCTACCACCACCCATTTGCGACCCCCATAACATTTTCCAGTTGGCAGACTATTGTGAAGAGTCCAGAAGTGGCTGGAAAAGGGTAACTTCCCACATGGAAGAAAAATATATTTTAAATATATTTTCAAAATACATTCTTAAATTTTTAAAGTTTAAATGCATTTTTTTTAGATGTTCAAAAATATATGGAAAATATATTTTTAAATATATGCCTTTGGAAAATATATTTTTTAAATATATGCCTTTGGAAAATATATTTTTAAATATATGCCTTTGGAAAATATATTTTTAAATATACGCCTTTGGAAAATATATTTTAATTTACATTTTTTAATACATGTTAAAATATATTTGTGTAGGCCAATATATTGTAAATATATGTTGCATGTATAATTTTTTTTTCTAAATATATTGGAAATATATTTCTCTTCCATATGGGTTGATCACTTAATTTCTAAGTGTGTCATGGGTACTCACATATGATATTTCATATAATATATATATATATACATTTATATTTTATATCACATTGAATTTGTTTTCACTGGTACTGCAAGTTTTAGAATGCCTAATGACTCATGTATGACCAGCCTCTCAGATAATAAGATTTAATTTATTTTAACTGTTCATTTTTTTTTTTTTTTACAGCGCTATCTTTGCATGTTTTAAGTAAGTATTGTGTTTTTTTTTTTTTTTTTTCCTTTTTGCTTGCCAAATCACGTAATTCCTAGTTCAGAAAGGGAAAAGTAGAACTTTGGTATGCGCAGGAACAGAATTTTGAACTACTGCAGAAGGGACGCACGTGGGGGGTTGTTTTTTTGTTTTTGTTTTTTTTTTTTTTTTTCATTATTATTGGAGAACTTGGATAGGGATGGAAAATTTAGTACTCCAGGAACAGAACCAGTTGCAGTCGAGGTCAGAACTTTCCTAAGTAACAGCCTTGGGTAAAGTCCCAATGTCAAGGACAGTGCTCTTCAGGAAACCAGCCGGCATCCCTGACTATAAAGCACCAGAGGGGTAGCAAAGCACACAGGATCCCTCAGTGTCTGTAATCACAAGGGTCCAAGGGCAGGATGGTAGCCTCCTTCCAATCTTCTAAGTGATGCCCTTCAGTGATGACCGACCCTCAGTCAGCGTTCCGAAAAACCAGGGTGACTGTTTCTCTTATTTCAGGCCCTCAGGCCACCCACCTGTGGCCACCTGGCAGCAGGTACCTAGGGAGGCAGCGTGCCTTTCCCCCCAGGCCACCCACCTGAGGCCACATGGCAGCAGGATGGTAGCCTCCTTACAACCTTCTAAGTGATGCCCTACAGTGATGACCGACCCTCAGTCAGCGTTCCGAAAAACCAGGGTCACTGTTTCTCTTACTTCAGGCCCTCAGGCCACCCACCTGAGGCCACATGGCAGCAGGATGGTAGCCTCCTTACAATCTTCTAAGTGATGCCCTACAGTGATGACCGACCCTCAGTCAGCATTCCAAAAAACCAGGGTGACTGTTTCTCTTACTTCAGGCCCTCAGGCCACCCACCTGAGGCCACATGGCAGCAGGATGGTAGCCTCCTTCCAATCTTCTAAGTGATGCCCTACAGTGATGACCGACTCTCAGTCAGCGTTCCGAAAAACCAGGGTGACTGTTTCTCTTATTTCAGGCCCTCAGGCCACCCACCTGTGGCCACCTGGCAGCAGGTACCTAGGGAGGCAGCGTGCCTTTCCCCCCAGGCCACCCACCTGAGGCCACATGGCAGCAGGATGGTAGCCTCCTTACAACCTTCTAAGTGATGCCCTACAGTGATGACCGACCCTCAGTCAGCGTTCCGAAAAACCAGGGTCACTGTTTCTCTTACTTCAGGCCCTCAGGCCACCCACCTGAGGCCACATGGCAGCAGGATGGTAGCCTCCTTACAATCTTCTAAGTGATGCCCTACAGTGATGACCGACTCTCAGTCAGCATTCCAAAAAACCAGGGTGACTGTTTCTCTTACTTCAGGCCCTCAGGCCACCCACCTGAGGCCACATGGCAGCAGGATGGTAGCCTCCTTCCAATCTTCTAAGTGATGCCCTACAGTGATGACCGACTCTCAGTCAGCGTTCCGAAAAACCAGGGTGACTGTTTCTCTTATTTCAGGCCCTCAGGCCACCCACCTGTGGCCACCTGGCAGCAGGTACCTAGGGAGGCAGCGTGCCTTTCCCCCCAGGCCACCCACCTGAGGCCACATGGCAGCAGGATGGTAGCCTCCTTACAACCTTCTAAGTGATGCCCTACAGTGATGACCGACCCTCAGTCAGCGTTCCGAAAAACCAGGGTCACTGTTTCTCTTACTTCAGGCCCTCAGGCCACCCACCTGAGGCCACATGGCAGCAGGATGGTAGCCTCCTTACAATCTTCTAAGTGATGCCCTACAGTGATGACCGACCCTCAGTCAGCATTCCAAAAAACCAGGGTGACTGTTTCTCTTACTTCAGGCCCTCAGGCCACCCACCTGAGGCCACATGGCAGCAGGATGGTAGCCTCCTTCCAATCTTCTAAGTGATGCCCTACAGTGATGACCGACTCTCAGTCAGCGTTCCGAAAAACCAGGGTGACTGTTTCTCTTATTTCAGGCCCTCAGGCCACCCACCTGTGGCCACCTGGCAGCAGGTACCTAGGGAGGCAGCGTGCCTTTCCCCCCAGGCTGGTGCAATCCTCTCCAGGAAAGATCTTGGTCTCAGTATGCCCAAAGAATAAATGCCTTCTCCTCAGGGGCTGCACTCCCTGTGATTGGCTGGGGTGGCCGATCCATACTGTGCTCTGCATTCAGAACCTTCTCAGGTTACCTAAATACAGAGGAAGTCAGAGGTAGGACTAGCAGCCCTTGAACACACCGAGCAAGGACTACTAACAATTGCACCTCTCTGGTTAGGTTGTCCTAATAGTTCTCCTGCTAAGCAGAGGAACCAATTCTGATCTTCTCATCCTAGAACCTTTCTAGGAGGGTCCTACATATACGCATGAGCCTTATGGCTGGAATGACCTCTACATTGGCTGACGTGATGTTCCCGACAGTTGGTGGAGGCCCTGTGTCCGGGATCGGTCATATTTTGTGGTGAATCTTGAACCCATGGAGATGGAATAGATATTTTCCGATGAAGTGACAGCTCAGCTCAGAGTATCTACAAGCTCTTACAGCCGGCTGCCTCCTCGGACAAGTCCATACTACTACAAGCCCCTCCCACTACAGATGGACTTGGACACCACCTCCTCATGGACCTTCTACTAAGCCCAATTGCTGGTGGTCCATCCCCAAACGCACACAAGGTAGATGCATCTTAGCGCTCCCCCCCCCCCACTCACCTCTGAACTTGTTTATCACAACTGACCATTCAGGTACTCGGACCCAGGGTCAGTAAGCGGCCCCATGAGATGCCCCTGGTATCTTTCATAGGCTTTATTGGGTGTGGTTTGAGTGGGGGCAAGGACACAGGGGCCCCATGATCCCCTATTGCCTAGGGGCCCCACGAGTTGTCAGTCCGCCCTTGGTCACAACTGTCCTTTGACCAACTTTAGATAGAATTGCAAGTATTAGATAACCGAGAAATGTTCAAGTTCTCATAATTGTAATGGATAGATCTAGGGTAGTGAAGATGTGAACTTTCCAAAAAGGACCCTTTTACCTGTTTAATTTTTGGAAAGGGGGGGTCGTTAAAATATATAAAATATGTAAAATGTGGGAAATCCATTTTTGAAGTGCCAATGGCGCACTTCCAACCCCTTCTGAATCCAACGGAGAAAATGTTCATATGGTCGACCATAATACTGCATGGAAGTTGTATGTTGTGCATTCAAATAATAAAATTGAATTTTGGAAAATTGCTTCTGAAGCAAATATGAAAGCAGCATTCGCTGCGAGAGATCGATGCATTTATATATTCACTGTGTCCATTACTTTCTGTCTTCCAGCCGCAGATCCGGACAATCCAGGTAAGGACATTTTACTGAAAATTTGGGTAAGAAACTGTTTTGGTCATCTAGGGCTGAGGCCATCTAGGGCTGAGGCCATCTAGGCCTGAGGCCATCTAGGGCTGAGGTCATCTAGGGCTGAGGCCATCTAGGGCTGAGGCCATCTAGGGCTGAGGTCATCTAGGCCTGAGGACATCTAGGGCTGAGGTCATCTAGGGCACCCTACCACATGCAAGTTTTTCGGACAACCAGTAGAGATTCCCTTTGACTGGGTGTTTGAAGTGAACACATTCCATAAAACGTCTAGTAGGCCAAAGCCAACTCTATAAACTTTGTTCTTCAAACAGCCAAAGATACGAGGAGCGCCCAAGTCAAACCGGGACAGGAATACAAAATGGATGCTAGCGTGGTGGTACTACACGCAGTAGTAAGTGGCAAGCGTGTCCTATTACAGATAGGCGGTGCACATGTCGAGGGCCAGTCCAGAGACCGTTCATCAAGATGGCAGATGACAATATTAGTGCGTGCATGTGACAGCGTGTGGTGATGACATTTCTTGGGAACGAAGGTGTAAAACAAAACCCTACAGAAGACTTCATACGCAGTATGGTGATGAGATGCTCAGCCGCAGTAAGACGTTTATATGTGACAAAACCACACCCACCTACAGTGAAACCCTTAGACCTACAGTGGAATCCCTTGGACCGCTATGGTAAATCCTTCCAACCTGGAAGTTACAGATCGAATATAGACAATATCAGTCACCATGACAGGTTCAAAATACCCCAATGTCCAACTATAGATATACATATCAAAAATCCTTCAGAATAAATCCATACACCCTAATCAAGTCTTCTTATAGTCCACCAGTCTTGGTGTTCCATCGATTCTCAATGTTCCTCAAACCCATACGTCCTCTTCAAGTCTTAGGACCTGTCCATTTGTTTATTTGTTTTAAGGTACTAAGAGTTGAAGAGGACGTATTGGTTTGAGGAACATTGAGAAATGATGGAACACCAAGAATGGTGGACTATAAGACTTGATTAGGGTGTATGGATTTTTTCTGAAGGATTTTCAATATGTATATCTATAGTTGGACATTGGGGTATTTTGAACCCATCATTCATGGTGACCGATATTGTCTATATTTGATCTGTATCTGGTGGACTATAAGAAGACTTTATTAGGGTGTAGATATCAATATTGAAAATCCTTCAGAATAAATCCATACATACACCCTAATAAAGTCTTCTTACAGTCCCCCAGTCTTGGTGTTCCATCATTTCTCAATGTTCCTCAAACCAATACGTCCTCTTCAACTCTTAGTACCTCAAAACAAATAAACAAATGGACAGGTCCTAAGAGTTGAAGAGAACGTATTGGTTTGAGGAACATTGAGAATTGATGGAACACCAAGACTGGTGGACTATAAGAAAACTTGATTAGGGTGTATAGATTTATTCTGAAGGATTTTCAATATTTATATCTATAATTGGACATTGGGGTATTTTGAACCCGTCATTCATGGTGACCGATATTGTCTATATTTGATCTGTATCTGGTAGACTATAAGAAGACTTTATTAGTGTGTAGATATAAATATTGAAAACCCTTCAGAATAAATCCATACACCCTAATCAAGTCTTCTTATAGTCCACCAGTCTTGGTGTTCCATCATTTCTTAATGTTCCTCAAACCAATACGTCCTCTTCAACTTTTAGGACCTGTCCATTTGTTTATTTGTTTTGAGGTCCTAAGAGTTAAAGAGGACATATGGGTTTGAGGAACATTGAGAATTGATGGAACACCAAGACTGGTGGACTATAAGAAGACTTGATAAGGGTGTATGGATTTTTTCTGAAGGATTTTAAATATTTATATCTACACCCTAATCAAGGCTTCTTATAGTCCAGCAGTCTTGGTGTTCCATCAATTCTCAATGTTCCTCAAACCCATATGTCCTCTTCAACTCTTAGGACCTCAAAACAAATAAACAAATGGACAGGTCCTAAGAGTTGAAGAGAACGTATTGGTTAGAGGAACATTGAGAATTGATGGAACACCAAGACTGGTGGACTATAAGAAGACTTTATTAGGGTGTATGGATTTATTCTGAAGGATCTTCAATATTTATATCTATAATTGGACATTGGGGTATTTTGAACCCGTCATTCATGGTGACTGATATTGTCTATATTTGAGCAGTAAGACATTTGAATGGTGTAAGCATTGTAAAGATGGCCGTCCGATCCCGGCCTTGGTGGCTCCCAGCCCACGGCAGTCACTCCTGTGAACATTCAACACAAGGAACGTCTGATCCTGGATAATTGATGCAAAACCTGTCCTGAAACTGCACAAGAGACAAATCTTTCGCTGGGAACGGTGAACACAATGATGGTGAAGTTAAGCCGGCTGTCCGAGGATGGTTCAGGCGTACTGACAAATCTTTCTATGTCGGAGCTTTCCAGGCATTAGTTAAATGCTTGGATAAGTGTATAAATGTAGCAGGGGGGAATGTCGAAAAATAAATGCAGTTTCCACTCCTTGAAATTTGTTCTTTTATTATATAAACCCGGTTTGACTTGAATGTCCCTCATGCCATCGTAAAGCTGATCTTTAGGCTAATTCATGCTGCCCCCCCTCCCATTAAATTTTACCACCCACTTCTAGCTAGTCCCTCAATAACATCTACTGTAAGTAAAGTCTTTATTTCATTATCTTATTCATAAGTCTGAACTCCATGCTGTGTTGTAGGAGATGGAGATAAGCCATTCGTCACCTTCATACCGGATTGGAGAAAAATGTTCTACAATGAGACCCTGACTATAGCATGCCTAGGGGGAAAAGGAGAGCAGACGTATACCTGGTACCGGAATACCAATAAATTGGATACAAACCAGCAGAACTTTACCATAGATTCCATTCAGTTATATGATCGAGCAAACTACCAGTGCCAAGTCGGCAACAGCGCTTTAAGTGATCCAGCCCGACAGCATGTCATTACTGGTGAGTTCATCGCTTCTGACGTACTATTCATAAAAATGTGTTGGCTGGTAATCTGTTCGCAAACAAGATTGAAGCAATCATAAGAATTAGTTTACTATAATTCTTTTCAAAGATGAAGTTTAGTTTAGGCAGCACAGTGGCTAAATGTTTGGGTAGCACAGTGGCTAAATGGTTGGGTAGCACAGTGGCTAAAAAGTTGGGTAGCACAGTGGCTAAATGGTTGGGTAGCTCAGGGGATAAATGGTTGGGTAGCACAGTGGCTAAATGGTTGGGTAGCACAGTGGCTAAATGGTTGGGTAGCACAGTGACTAAATGGTTGGGTAGCACAGTGACTAAATGGTTGGGTAGCACAGGGGCTAAATGGTTGGGTAGCACAGTGACTAAATGGTTGGGTAGCACAGTGACTAAATGGTTGGGTAGCACAGTGGCTAAATGGTTGGGTAGCACAGTGGCTAAATGGTTGGGTAGCACAGTGGCTAAATGGTTGGGTAGCACAGTGGCTAAATGGTTGGGTAGCACAGTGACTAAATGGTTGGGTAGCACAGTGACTAAATGGTTGGGTAGCACAGTGGCTAAATGGTTGGGTAGCACAATGGCTAAATAGTTGGGTAGCACAGTGACTAAATGGTTGGGTAGCACAGTGGCTAAATGGTTGGGTAGCACTGTGGTTGGGTAGCACAGTGACTAAATGGTTGGGTAGCACAGTGGCTAAATAGTTGGGTAGCACAGTGGCTAAATGGTTGGGTAGCACAGTGGCTAAATGGTTGGGTAGCACAGTGGCTAAATGGTAGGGTAGCACAGTGACTAAATGGTTGGGTAGCACAGTGGCTAAATGGTAGGGTAGCACAGTGACTAAATGGTTGGGTAGCACAGTGGCTAGGCTAAATGGTTGTTTAGCACAGTGGTTAAATGGTTGGGTAGCACAGTGGCTAAAGGGCTGGGTAGCACAGTGACTAAATGGTTGGGTAGCACAGTGGCTAAATGGTTGAGTAGCACAGTGACTAAATGGTTGGGTAGCACAGGGGCTAAATGGTTGGGTAGCACAGTGGCTAAATGGTTGGGTAGCACAGTGACTAAATGGTTGGGTAGCACAGGGGATAAATGGTTGGGTAGGACAGGGCTGAATGGTTGGGTAGCACAGTGGCTAAATGGCTGGGTAGCACAGTGACTAAATGGCTGTGGCAAGCCACAAGGACAGAGGCTGCAGCAAGGGGCCGGTTTGTGACATACATTTACGAACGCAGCCAAGAACTGCATCAGCACCGGGATCTACATCACTGCGTCATCTTTGATCCAGCCTCTCAGTCCAGGACGTAGGTCGTGACCACGGATGACATCTTCAGGTACGGTCTTTCACAGCTTTGCCTACATGTCCTCCCCAGATCTTGCCATTTTGCGAGTGCCTCGTTACGTGTTCGAAGGCGATATCCTGAACCTCAAGTGCGACAGCCGTCTTGACGTGAACACCACCAAAGCCACGGTGTCCTTCTCCAAGAACTCTAAATACCTAAAAGGCAAAAGCACGGAGACTTCATTATTTATTGGGAAAGTTGACCATAGCATGTCTGGAAAGTATCGATGCTCCAAGGAGGCCTACTTAAAAGACGTTCAGAAGACCAGTGATGATGAGGAAAACATCGAGATTACAGGTAATGTTGCCTCACCCTGATTAATGTTGGTCTACTTTTTTGATGCTCCTGCTTACGTGTGTCAGAAAGTTCCTCGGTAGTCTGGCTCTTGATACAACTACAATGTAGCCCATACCCACAAATACTTTTCAACTCAACCCTAGAGGTAGCTTCATCTTCTGTTGCTTCTTGATTTTGATTGGTCAAACTGGTGCCCAGTCCTCCCAACAATTTTGGCCATTGGATTTATAACAGTGGAGGACTTGCAGCGAGGTCCAAAAACCTCCTAAGTGGTGTCCTTCAGACCTTCAGTTACAAACGTGTGACCCCACCTCCTTGTGACCTCATTGACGCAGCATGCCCGGTTGAATGTAGCCCATACCCACAAATACTCTTGAACTCAACCCTAGAGGTAGCTTCATCTTCTGTTGCTTCTTGATTTCGATTGGCCAAGCTGGTGCCCAGTCCTCCAAACAATTTAGGCCATTTGGTTTTCTAACAGTGTAGGAATTTCAGCCAGGTCCAAAAACCTCCTAAGTGGTGTCCTTCAGACCTTCAGTTACAAACTTTTCTTTCCTTGACGAAGTCCTCACACACGGACAGATAATTGAGGTTTACATGTCAACCACAACCTCTGTCTTCTAAGATGACCACAACTGACCTACTCCGGTCATGGGAAGTGCTTGCTCCGCTCCCGACGCTGACTCCCAGCCGTCTAGCCTGCTCCGTTGGCTTGACAGTTCTTAAATATGTAAGGGGCAGGGCCATCCAGTGACATCACGCGTGTGGTCCCGCCTCCTTGTGACATCATTGATGCAGCATGCCCTGGTTGAATGTAGCTCATACCCACAAATACTCTCAACCTCAATCCTAGAGGTAGCTTCATCTTCTGTTGCTTCTTGATTTTGATTGGCCAAGCTGGTGCCCAGTCCTCCCAATAATTTAGGCCATTGGTTTTCTAACAGTGGAGGAATTGCAGCGAGGTCCAAAAACCTCCTCAGTGGTGTCCTTCAGACCTTCAGTTACAAACTTTTCTTTCCTTGGCGAAGTCCTCACTCCACTTTCTCACATACGGACAGACAGTTGAGGTTTACAGGCCAACCACAACCTCTGTCTTCCAAGGTGACCACAACTGACCTAATCTGGTCATGGGAAGTGCTTGCTCCGTTGGCTTGTCTGCCTTCTCCGCTGGCCTGACAGTTCTTAAATATGTAACGGTCGAGGCCACCCAGTGACATCACGCATGTGGCCCCACCTCCTTGTGACATCATTGACGCAGCATGTCCCAGTTGAATGTAGCCCATACCCAAAAAGTGACCTCAATCATAGAGGTAGCTTCATCTTCTGTTGCTTCTTGATTTCGATTGGCCAAACTGGTGCCCAGTCCCCCCAACAATTTAGGCCATTTGGTTTTCTAACAGTGTAGGAATTTCAGCGAGGTCCAAAAACCTCCTAAGTGGTGTCCTTCAGACCTTCAGTTACAAACTTTTCTTTCCTTGGCAAAGTCCTCACTCCACTTTCTCACTGACGGACAGATAATTGAGGTTTGCAGGCCAACCAACACCTCTGTCTTCCAAGATGACCATGACTGACCTGCTCCGGTTATGGGAAGTGCTTGCTCCGCTCCAGACGCTGGCTCTCGGCCGTCTGCCTGCTCTACTGCCTTGACAGTTTTTAAATATGTAACGAATGGGGCCACCCAAAGACATCACGTATGTGGCCCTACCTCCTTGTGACATCATTGACGCAGCATGTCCCAGTTGAATGTGGCCCATACCCACAAATACTCTTGACCTCAATCATAGAGGTAGCTTCATCTTCTGTTGCTTCTTGATTTCAATTGGCCAAACTGGTGCCCAGTCCCCCCCAACAATTTAGGCCATTTGGTTTTCAAACAGTGTAGGAACTGCAGCCAGGTACAAAAACCTCCTAAGTGGTGTCCTTCAGACCTTCAGTTACAAACGGGTGGCCCCACCTCCTTGTGACCTCATTGACGCAGCATGCCCCGGTTGAATGTAGCCCATACCCACAAATACTCTTGAACTCAACCCTAGAGGTAGCTTCATCTTCTGTTGCGTCTTGATTTCGATTGGCCAAGCTGGTGCCCAGTCCTCCAAACAATTTAGGCCATTGGTTTTCTAACAGTGTAGGAATTGCAGCCAGGTCCAAAAACCTCCTAAGTGGTGTCCTTCAGACCTTCAGTTACAAACTTTTCTTTCCTTGGCAAAGTCCTCACTCCACTTTCTCACATACGGACAGATAATTGAGGTTTGCAGGCCAACCAAAACCTCTGTCTTCTTTTTTTTTTCGGCGGGCATCGTGATTAATGGAATAAATACAAATATCCACCTGCGATCCACAGACTCCTTAAATATAGCTAGCTGCTATCATCTACACCCTATACCAGGGGTGGGCAAACTTTTTGACTTGAGGGCCACAATGGGTTCATATATTGGACCCGGGGGCTGGACCAAGAGTAGATGAATGATGTGTATGTGTCATCCATAGTAAGTATAGTAATATTCCCCCATAGTAAGCATAGTAATTAATCCCCCATATAGTAATTCATCCCCCATATAGTAATTCATCCCCCATATAGTAATTTATCCCCCACAGTAATTCATCCCCCAATAGTAATTCATCCCCCCATAGTAATTCATCCCCCATAGTAATTCATCCCCCATATAGTAATTCATCCCCCATATAGTAATTCATCCCCCATAGTAATTAATCCCCCATATAGTAATTCATCCCCCATATAGTAATTCATCCCCCATATAGTAATTCATCCCCCATAGTAATTCATCCCCCATATAGTAATTCATCCCCCATATAGTAATTCATCCCCCATAGTAATTCATCCCCCATATAGTAATTAATCCCCCATAGTAATTCATCCCCCATATAGTAATTCATCCCCCATAGTAATTCATCCCCCCTATAGTAATTCATCCCCCATATAGTAATTCATCCCCCATAGTAATTCATCCCCCATAGTAATTCATCCCCCATATAGTAATTCATCCCCCATATAGTAATTCATCCCCCATAGTAATTCATCCCCCATATAGTAATTCATCCCCCATAGTAATTCATCCCCCATATAGTAATTCATCCCCCATAGTAATTCATCCCCCATAGTAATTCATCCCCCATATAGTAATTCATCCCCCATATAGTAATTCATTCCCATATTAAGTCCCCAAGTCCCCCCTGTGTCAATTCACTTACCTTTGCTCCGCGCGTTCCTCTCACCGTCTTCCCGCGCCGTTCCGGTGTAGCATAATCTGTCTCCTATGAGGATCTGTCCCCCTCGAAGTATCTGCGCATGTGCCAGTTTCAGGCATTAGCAGCCGATCGGCGATCTCCGGCACATGCGCAGATACGTCGAGGGGGACAGATCCTCATAGGAGACAGATTTTCATGCTACACCGGTCTTCAGGGCGGACTGTGAGAGGAGCCTAGCGGGAGCCTAGCTCCGCGGGCCGGATTAAAAGGTCCGCCGGGCCGTAGTTTGCCCATTGCTGCCCTATACCATGGGACACACAAAATAAATATCAAATATTGCATGAAGCGCTCTGCTATAATAGTGCTATAATAAAAATCTAAATATTATACACAAATGTAAAAGTGACTAGTACTTAAATAATATATGTGTTAAAATTATATAAAAATTCATCTAAGACCAGTCTGCCCCCAAGTGGCTAAAACTGGTTATACATGTGCACACACAACAAAATAGAAAGTGACCAAGTGCTTAGGTACATAAATAGCGTCTTAATAAATATAAAAAAATAAAAAATCACAGTGAATAATCATAAAAGTGCCAAGTGTTTAAATAACAATCAATATACATATAGTATAATCATGTGCAAAAATCATGCTATCACTCTTCTGTGAAAATATATATATATATAAGTGCTTCTTCATTCAAATACAGTGGGGATCGAAAGTTTGGGCACCCTGCAGAGTTAATATCTTGTACTGCCCCCTTTGGCAAGTATCACAGCTTGCAAACGCTTTTTGTAGCCAGCCAAGAGTCTTTCAATTCTTGTTTGAGGTATCTTTGCCCATTCTTCCTTACAAAAGTCTTCCAGTTCTTTGAGATTTCTGGCCTGTCTGTCACGCACGGCTCTTTTAAGGTCTATCCATAGATTTTCAATTATGTTGAGGTCAGGAGATTGTGAAGGCCATGGCAAAACCTTCAGTTTACGCCTCTTGATGTAATCCCCCGTGGATTTCGAGGTGTGTTTAGGATCATTATCCATTTGTAGAAGCCATCCTCTCTTTAACTTCAACTTTTTCACAGATGACATCAAGTTACCATCCAAAATTTGCTAAAATTTTATTGAATCCATTTTTCCTTCTACTCGTGAGATGTTCCCTGTGCCACTGGCTGCAACACAACCCCAAAGCATGATTGATCCAACCCCATGCTTAACAGTTGGACAGAGGTTCTTTTCATTCAATTCTGTGCCCCTTCTTCTCCAAACGTACCTTTGCTCATTCCGGCCAAAAAGTTCAATTTTAACCTCATCGGTCCACAGAACTTGTTTCCAAAATGCACAAGGCTTGTCTATATGTTCATTTGCAAAGTTCAAACGATGATTTTTGTGGTGAGAACAAAGAAGCGGTTTTCTTCTGATGACTCTTCCATGAAGACCATATTTGTACAAGTATCTCTTTATAGTGGAATAGTGTACCACAACTCCAGTGTCTGCCAGATCTTTCTGGAGGGATCGTGCAGTCAAACGTGGGTTTTGAATTGTTTTTCTCACAATCCTGCGAGCTGTTCTGTCTGATATTTTTCTTGGTCTTCCAGATCTTGCTTTAACTTCCACTGTTCCTGATGACTGCCATTTCTTAATTACATTCCGAACAGAGGATACTGACATCTGAAAACGCTTTGCTATCTTCTTATAGCCTTCTCCAGCTTTGTGAGCGTCAACTATTTTCAGTTTCAGTTTTCTAGACAACTGCTTAGAAGAACCCATGGTGCTGATTGTTGGGGCAAGGTCAGATGAGTCTGGGCATTTAAAACCTTTGAGATTGACATCACCTGGTGTTCCCAGACGATGATTGAGAACAATCCATGACACTGGCAGGTCTCATGCTATAAATTCTGCAGGGTGCCCAAACCTTTGCAGACGCCATTTTTTTGTTTTCTGTTATTTTGAAAGTGTAAACGATGGAAATAAAATCTAACTTTTGTTGACATATTATAAGAATGTCTAATCTGTAATTTGATGCCTTTTGGAGATTTTTCCATCTTTCCTTGGCTTCTTTATGCACATTAATACAAATTTTTAGCTGGGGTGCCCAAACTTTCGATCCCCACTGTAGTGCTCAGACCAAAGTGTCACTCCAGTGAATCAATCCTAAATATCCAGAGTGCCTCCTCACCTCCAACATTCGACCCCTAGAGGTCACAAATCATTTATTTAAATGATGTTCCAAAAACGACACCAGGATATAACTTGCCCCACGATTCAAAATCTCAACATATACGATGCCTCAGCCATATGTCCATGGACCATGGAAGATCGAAGCACAAAGAGAGATCTCCATAGCGCAATATGTAGTTTTATTATAAAGAAAAACAGATGGAAAACTCACATGTTCTTAGAAGTACACAAGCGGTTCCCCCATATCCTATGGGTATAATAGGAAATCGCGTTTGCCGAAAACCGGAAGTGCGCCACCGGAAGTGCGTCACCGCGCTCCACCCGGAAACTACGTCAATGAGCTCCGCGCGTTACACCACTGTCACGTGGCTTCTTCAGAAGCTTCCTGAAGAGGCCACGTGACAGTGGTGTAACGCGTGGAGCTCATTATTATTATTATACAGTATTTATAAAGCGCCAATAGTTCGCTCAGCGCTGTACATTACAAAGGGGGACAGAACATGTGACAGAACAATACCAATACAATGCAGAACATGAGGGGTTCGAGGGCCCTGCTCCTTGGAGCTTACAATCTAGGAGGGAGGGGATGGTGGCACAGGAGGAGATAGCTGTGGGGGATGGAGTGGTAGGAAGAGTGGAGGAGGTCGGCAAGTTAGCAGGGGGTGGGGTAGGCTTCCCTGAAGAGATGGGTTTTCAGGGCACGCCTAAAGGAGAGGAGAGTAGGTGATAATCTGATGGGTTGGGGCAGGGAGTTCCAGAGGATGGGTGACATCCTGGAGAAGTCCTGGAGGCGGGCATGGGAGGAGGAGACCAGGGAACTAGAGAGAAGGAGGTCTTGTGAGGAGCGGAGTGTGCGTGCTGGGCGGTACTTGGATATTAGGTCGGTGATGTAGTTCAGGGCAGTATGGTGGACGGCTTTGTACGTCAGTTTTAGGATTTTGAATTTGATCCGTTGCGCAATCGGAAGCCAGTGGAGGGATTGGCAGAGGGGGGTGGCGGAGATGGAGCGGTTGGAAAGGTGAAGGAGTCTGGCAGCCGTATTCAGGATGGACTGAAGCGGGGATAGCCAGCGGCGAGGCAGGCCAGTGAGGAGGGAGTTGCAGTAGTCGAGTCGTGATATGATGAGGGAGTGGATGAGCTGTTTAGTGGTTTCTGGGGTTAGGAACGTGCGGATTTTGGCTCATTGACGTCATTTCCGGGTGGAGCTCGGTGACGCACTTCCGGTTTTCGGCAAACGCGATTTCCTATTATACCCATAGGATATGGGGGAACCTGACTCTCCCATATTTTTGGGCCAGCCCACCACTCTACCAGGGTCTCCAAACCTGGGATTGGCCAGACCCCATAAACATGCAGATTAGGTCTCCACCGCTTCTTGCTTACCGACTTCTGGAAGATTCTATGGTCCTCCAGAGTCAGGAGGAGGCGATAGAGCCACAACCTGTTAAGTCATCCAGCTGACTTGCAGTAATTCGACCTCAATCCAGACTCACACAGTTACCATGAGTCCTACACAATGATTTTACCAGCAATACACTACACTATTCTAGTTCTTCTTAGGTTGTCCCCATGTCTATAGCATACATAAAACCAGGTGCGTCTTGGCTGGACATTCGAGGCACCTTCGGGTTCTGCAAATGTGCCTTCTTATTGGTCAATGAAGCCAATTATTTCATTTAACGACCAATAAGGAGGAACACGTGTGGAAGGACCAAACGGTTGGGTCAATATTTACACGGTAGAGCAACTGGATTTGGGGGGATACCTGACCTCTCTGAAGACAAAGACAACACGAGGTCACTGTTCTACGCACCTGGAACCACCTTTCAAGATATAGCTGTAGGACGCCCTACCACCTCAGACCTTCAGGCTGAGAACATGTGTGGAAGGACCCAACATTTGGCCAATATTTACATAGTAGAGCAACTGGATTTGGGGGCATAGCTGACCTCTCTGAAGACAAAGACAACATGAGGTCACAGTTCTACGCAGCTGGAACCACCTTTCGAGATATAGGTGTAGGACGCCCTACCACCTCAGACCTTCAGGCTGAGAACGCGTGTGGAAGGACCAAACATTTGGCCAATTTGGCCACCTTACAAGATATAGGTGTAGAACCTTCAGGCTATGTGAGGATTGAAATTTGCCCCTGAGGTTTCTAACCTTTCTGTTGTGCCAAACTAACAAATTGTTTTTCTTTTTTTTTTCTCTTCCAGAGTTATTTTCCCCACCAGAACTTAAAATATACCCAAACCCCATCCAGGTGGGTTCCAACATGACCCTGACTTGTGTCACTGTTCTTCACCCTCTCAGAGCAGCTACAGAATTGCAGTTTGCTTTCTACGGGAACGGATGGCACGTTCAAGGGCTCAGCTCCTCTAATACTTTCACGATCCGCTCGGTAAGCCTGGAGGATTCTGGCGATTATGCCTGTGAAGTGCGAACGCCAACCAACGGCGTTATGAAGATGAGCAAACTGGTCTCCATCCAGGTACAAGGTGAGGATGGAAGATACAGCCCAATAAATGCAACTATTTCAAATGTTAAAGTTCATGAAAGGAAACAATTTGGGGTGTTCATCCAGAAAGTCCTCCAAAGACATCATCTACCACCGGTTGGTATCAGATTATCAAAAAGTCCCAGTAACGGGAGCTGTCATGGCTTCCACCAGAAGGTCCAAATGCCATACCTAGTGTTTGATTAGCAACATTTTGCATCCATCGTAATGCATTCATAAAAAGGGAAGAATGTAGAATTTTGAGATGGTGACCCGTATACCGGCACCGCCATGTATGGAGTAATGTACAGCCGGTGCCGAGACAAGGTTGACAAACATGCCAAATTGAACCCTCCCCACACAAACAGATGTATAAGCATTTGGTGTCAGCAAAAGTCCCCTCCCCCTCAAAAAAAAAAAAATGTGAGAACTAATTTGCATGTTCACCCTCTGAGAATAAATTCCCCCTCCTCCCAGTACAAATCTGCCCCCTGCTGACCTAGCACAAATTACCGCCCCCCCCACCCCAACACCATATTACCTTTTTTAGCCCACACCCCCCAAAGTTCCCCCTCCTAGGACAAATCGTCTTCCCCCATTCCCTCTCCCGGCCGCACAGCGTGCTCCCAGCACAAAGGCTGGGGTGTCACCGAGAGCCTAACGATCTGGACCCGGGACTCCCGATTCTGGGTCACATGATCGCTGTGATAGCCTCTGATTGGCTATCACAGTGATCAGTCACTGTACAGGCCGCTCCCCTTGTTATTTTTTTCTCTCTGAACGAGAGAGATACATTGTATCACTATATACATCATATTATACATTGTATCTCTCTCTCTCTCCTTTCATAGAGAAAAAAAAAATTGTTTGTTAAAAAAAAGATAAATATTAAAAAAAAAATAAAAAAAAATACCTAGATCAAGGTTTGATCTAGTTCAGTGCCAGGGTTAGTGTTTGGGTCATTGTATCTCTCTCTCTCTCTCTCCTTTCTTAGAGAAAAAAATTGTTTTATAAAAAAAAATACATTTTAAAAAATAAAATAAAAAATAAAGAAAAAAAATTATTGTTTAATATTTATTTATCTTTTTTTCTCTATGAAAGGAGAGAGAGAGAGAGAAAGAGATACAATGACCCAAACACTAACCCTGGCACTGAACTAGATCAAACCATTGTATCTCTCTCTCTCCTTTCATAGAGAAAAAATTTGTTTTATAAAAACAAATAAATATAAAAAAAAAGAAAAGAAAAAATAAATAAAGAACAAATACCTAGATGTTTGATCTAGTTCAGTGCCAGGGTTAGTGTTTGGGTCATTGTATCTCTCTCTCTCTCTCTCTCTCCTTTCTTAGAGAAAAAAAATTGTTTTATAAAAAAAAAATACATTTAAAAGAATAAAATAAAAAATAAAGAAAAAAAAATATTTTTTAATATTTATTTATCTTTTTTTCTCTATGAAAGGAGAAAGAGAGAGAGAGAGAGAGAGAGAGAGAGAGAGATACAATGACCCAAACACTAACCCTGGCACTAAACTAGATTATTATTATTATTATTACTACGAGTTTATATAGCGCCAAAGGGTTTGCTCAGCGCTGTACAATAGGGGGGGGGACAATACATAGCACAGTACAACAATAACAAACAATGTACGAGGGGTAAGAGGGCCCTACTCTTACGAGCTTACAGTCTAGGTGGGAGGGGGTAAAGGTACAGTAGGAAGTGGCTGAGGGGGATGAAGTGGTGGGAGGAATGAGGGAGGATGGCCGTTAGGTGAGGGTGGGGTAGGCTTCCCTGAAGAGATGGGTTTTGAGGGAGCGCCTGAATGTGAAGAGGGAAGGCGACAGTCTGATGGATTGGGGCAGTGAGTTCCAGAGGATAGGGGAGGGCCTGGAGAAGTCCTGCAGTCGTGCATGGGAGGAGGAGACCAGGGAGCAGGATAGAAGGAGGTCCTGTGAGGAGCGAAGGGTACGGGTAGGGTGGTACTTGGGAATCAGGTTGGTGAGGTAGTCAGGGGCAGTGTTGTGAACGGCTTTGTAGGTCAGGGTTAGGAGTTTAAATTTGATGCGTTGGGCAATCGGGAGCCAGTGGAGGGAGAGGCAGAGGGGGGTGGCAGAGGTGGAGCGGGTGGTGAGGTGGATGAGTCTGGCAGCTGAGTTCAGGATGGTCTGGAGCGGGGAGAGCCTGCACTTGGGTAGGCCAGTGAGGAGGGAGTTGCAGTAGTCAAGGCGTGAGATGATGAGGGAGAGGGAACCATTGTCTCTCTCAGGGGCGGACTGACAACTCATGGGGCCTCCGGGCAATAGGGGATCATGGGGCCCCTGTGTCCTTGCCAAAACTCAAAAAAGCCTATGAAAAAGGTACCAGGGGCATCTCATGGGGCCCCCTACTGACCCCGGGCCCTCGGGCAGTGCCAGAGTTTCCAAATGGTCAGTCCGCCCCTGGTCTCTCTCTCTCTCTCTTTCTCCTTGCATAGAGAAAAAAATAGTTTTATAAAAAAAAATAAATATTAAAAAGAAAAGAAAAGAAAAAAATAAATAAAAAATCCCTAGATGAAGGTTTGATCTAGTTCAGTGCCAGGGTTAGTGTTTGGGTCAAAGGTCAGGTTTTTTTTTTATTGTTACTATGGGTACAAACAACAAACATCCTACACATATATGGTATCGCTGCGATCGTAAAGAGCTGGAAAATTTATTTTGGGTTGTTCTTTGGTTATGGTAGTAACAAGAAACACACAGCTAAATTTAAAAATTTTTTTTTTTTTTTACTATTTTGGGCCAGTTTTCCTTCGATGATAAAAAAAAAAATCAGGAGATATCCATTACCATTTACCACCAAATGAAAGCCCAATTTGTCCTGAAAAAAAAACCGCGGTATAATCCACCTGGATGTACAAAGTCGTTGTGAGGTGCGATTTTACTAACACAGGTCAAAGTTGCAAAATTGTGCTTAGGCATTAACATTTGTTTTACTTTAAGGTGTGAAGGGGTTAAAAAAAATCTATTCCCATGCTTCTCTTTTAATGATGTATTACAGAGCCGCATTCATTTATGTTTTTTTTTATCTACTTTAATTTTGATTTATCCATGGTCCAAATAAGTTTTGGACCCTCCCTCCTCTCATCTTCCCTTTTTTAGGGGGTGGCAGGTGATCAGACCTGCTAACAGCCAACCAAAACCCGGAAGTTATAACTGTTTTCTTTTTCTTTTTTTTAGCGGTCGAAAAGCCAGAGGTGGTTTTCTCTCTCAACTGGGACAAAATTTTGAGAATGGATACAATCACCATACAGTGCGTCATTACGGGGGCGGTAAAACTGAACCAAAGATATACCTGGTACAAAAATAACAATATCATGACCAAAGAGCTCTCGACATTTACAGTGTATAGTGCGACCGACACCGACATCGGAAACTACCAGTGCCAAACCAGTTCTGGGGCAAAGAGCGACCCGGTGCATTTGGATGTTTTCTTTGGTAAGTCCGAAAATAGGAAGACGATGACATATTCTTCCCAAATATATTGACATTTATTTCAAATACTACAATTTTGGCCGTATTCCATATATTTCAAAAATATATTTCAATATATTTCTTACATGGAAGAAAAATATATTTTAAAAATACATTCTTAATATATTCTTCCCAAATATATTGACATATATTTCAAAAACTACAATTTTGGCCGTATTCCATATATTTCAAAACTATATTTCAATATATTTCTTACATGGAAGAAAAATATATTTTAAATATATTTTAAAAATACATTCTTAATATATTCTTCCCAAATATATTGACATATATTTCAAATACTACAATTTTGGCCATATTCCATATATTTCAAAACTATATTTCAATATATTTCTTACATGGAAGAAAAATATATTTTAAAAATACATTCTTAATATATTCTTCCCAAATATATTGACATATATTTAAAATACTACAATTTTGGCCGTATTCCAAATATTTAAAAAATATATTTCAATATATTTCTTACATTGAAGACAAATATATTTTATATATATTTTAATAATACATTCTTAATATATTCTTCCCAAATATATTGATATATATTTCAAATACTACAATTTTGGCCATATTCCATATATTTCAAAAATATATTTCAATATATTTCTTACATGGAAGAAAAATATATTTTAAAAATACATTCTTAATATATTCTTCCCAAATATATTGACATATATTTCAAATACTACAATTTTGGCCGTATTCTATATATTTCAAAAATACATTTCAATATATTTCTTACATGGAAGAAAAATATATTTTAAAAATACATTCTTAATATATTCTTCCCAAATATATTGACATATATTTCAAATACTACAATTTTGGCCATATTCCATATATTCAAAAACGATATTTCAATATATTTGTTACCATGGAAGAAAAATATATTTTAAATATATTTTAATAATACATTCTTAATATATTCTTCCCAAATATATTGATATATATTTCAAATACTACAATTTTGGCCATATTCCATATATTTCAAAACTATATTTCAATATATTTCTTACATGGAAGAAAAATATATTTTAAAAGTACATTCTTAATATATTCTTCCCAATTATATTGATATATATTTCAAATACTACAATTTTGGCCATATTCCATATATTTCAAAAATATATTTCAATATATTTCTTACATGGAAGAAAAATATATTTTAAATATATTTTAAAAATACATTCTTAATATATTCCTCCCAAATATATTGACATATATTTCGAATACTACAATTTTGGCCGTATTCAATATATTTCAAAAATATATTTCAATATATTTGTGAATTTATTATTAAAAATATATTCAGAACACGCGCTGAAATATATTTCAAAGTGTAATTTGGAATGCATTTACAAGTATATTTAAAAATCTATGTTTAAATGCATTTTTTTAGATGTTCAAAAATATCTGGAAAATATATTTAGAAAAATATATTTTTAAATATATGCCTTTGGAAAATATATTTTAATTTACATTTTTGGAATACCTGTTAAAATATATTCGCGTAGGCCAATATATTGTAAATATATGTCGCATGTATCATTTTTTTTTTCTAAATATATTGGAAATATATTTCTCTTCCATATCGGTAACTATGTAAAGCAGAGGCTCTAGAGCAGGGGGCTCCAAATTTTTTGAACAAAGGGCCGGTTTATGGTCCTTAAGACTTTAAGAGGGCCAGAGTGGATGTAGAAAATGTTTTGGGTCCAGCATCAGTGAGAATAAACATGGTCTCTGGGAAGGAAGAGTAGCCCACATGGAAGAAAAATATATTTTAAATATATTTTAAAAATATTCTTCCCAAGTATAGTGACATATATTTGAAAAGCTACAATTTTGGCCGTATGCAATATATTTCAATATATGTGTGTGTATGTATATTTTATATATATATATAAAATATATATATATATATATATATATATATATATATAAAAAAAAATATATATATATATATATATATATATATTAAAAAAAAAATAAAATATATATATATATATATATATATATATATACTGGATGTTGAAATGCGTTTTTTTAATATATTACAAACTATATGAAAAATATTTTTAAAAATACATTTTCAAATATACTGTCTTTAAAAAAAAAATTAACTCTACATTTTGGAATGCATTTACAAATATACGTAAAAATATATGTTAAAATGACTTTCTTATATGTTAAAAATAAAATCTGAAGAATATATTTAAATATATATATATTATTAAAAATGTCTTCATATATTTTGTAATATTCAAAAAACCCATTTCAACATACAGTATATATATATATATATATATATATATATTTTAAAATATATTGAATATGGCCAAAATTGTAATATTTCAAATATATGTCAATATATTTGGGAAGCATGTTTTTAAAATATATTTAAAATATATTTTTCTTTCATGTGGGCCCATGGAAGAAAAATATATTTGAAAGCTGGAAACTGATTGCTCGGGTCTTGGAGACACTCGCTGGTTGACATTGGAATTACAACCCTCTGCCCAGGGAGCCACAGTGCCACCAGCAGGTGATCCAGGTCCTGACAAGGGACTTTTGTTCTAACTTTATTGCTTTCTTTGTTTCTACTGGGGAGGATTCCCCCTTTCGTTGTGTCCCGGTGACCTTGGTCACTGGGTCTGAAAGTGAGAAAAAAAATTGAAGATATTGAAATTGCCCCCAAAAAAAGGTTTAGATGGGAATTCTTCCATTGGAGACCCTTGTTTTACTGGCAACTGTCTCGTAGTGGAATCCCCCTCATTTTGGAGAGATATTTCTTACTTCCTGTTGTTTCTACAGGACAGGAAGTGAAGGGAATTTTCTCCAATGGGACATAGACCTTCTATTCAATACAAAATGAAAAAAAAAAACTTTGCTTTTAGATATATTTCAGTAGTCTCCAAAACTGTGGCCTGGGGGCCGGGTGTGGCCCTTGGGGCAGCAGCATATTTATGGGGCAGCAGCGTATTTACCCTTGGGCGTCAATTCTCAGGGGGGTGGCACCGCCCCCTGGAAGAAGGGAAACAAGTGGCAGGGATGGGGTCCTGGTGAGGCACTGCCTGAGCTTCGGGATCCGAGGAAGATGTCCGGCGACCTCTGTCAGAGGCTAAAGTTAGTGCATTGGGTGAATTGAATGGTGGCAGTGGAATGGAGGTGGTGGTGGGCGTTTGTGGCAGATGGTGGTGCCGCTGAGGGGGGGGGGGTCTGGTGGGGTAGGGGGTGCCCAATTAGTGTTGCCTAGGACAACACATGAACAAAATACACCACTGCCTGGGGGCATTATTCCAATATTCCAACAACTGACACCACATGATGGAGAACTATTCCCCCGACTGACACCATCAATCGGACCCTGTTTGTCTTATTGACATCAACAATGGGGAACTCTTCCTCCCATTGAAGCCAATGATGGGGCACTGAAGCCGGGACATCTGCTACTCCCAATGGCCACAGTCCAGCCCCTCAAAGTAATATGGCCCTATCCTTAGAAAGTTTGGAGACCCCTGATGTACTTTGTATCCTAAACACCCTCTTTCTTAAAGGTTAGATCCCAATGATGGGTCTCTGAAGCCGGGACTTTTTCTGCTCCCAATGGCCACAGTCCATCCCCCCTAAAATTTCAAAGTAAACTGGCCCTCTAATTGGGCGTTTGTGGCAGATGGTGGCGCTGCCGGGGGGATTGGTGGTGCCCAATTAGTGTTGCCTAGGACAGCACATGAACTAAATACACCACTGCCTCGGGGCACTATTCCAATATTCCGACAACTGACACCACATGATGGAGAACCATTTCCCTTATTGACACCACATGATGGAGAACCATTCCCCCGACTGACACCATCAATAGGGCCCTGTTCGTCTTATTGATCCCAACAATGGGGCACTCTTCCTCCCGTTGAAGCCAATAATGGGGCACTGAAGCCGGGACATTTTCTACTCCCAATGGCCACAGTACAGCCCCCCTAAAATCTCAAAGTAAACTGGCCCTTTCCTTAGAAAGTCCCCCAAAAAATGTAAAAGTCAGCAGCTACAAATACTGTAGTTGCTGAATTTTGATATTAGGGGACTTACCTATCCAGGGGTCCGGCGGTGTCCTCACCCCAAGCCGATTCTTCAGCCGCCATCTTGACTAAGAGAAACCGGCAGTGAAGCTGCGGCAAACTGAACCGGAAGTGGGACCGGGTACCTGTGAACACCAAGTACCCACCAAAGCCAAGTGCCAAATGTGGCAGCGAGGGGGGAAGGGGGGGGTTCAGGGAGCCAAGCGGAGGTTGCACTTTTGGGTGGAACTCCGCTTTAAGAGAAGAAGCTACACATTCAGATACATATTTTTTTTTTCTATTTCAGTCTGGCTAATCTTGCAAGCCCCGAACTTTATCCACGAGGGGGACTCTGTCACGCTGAAATGTTACATGTGGCGCAGCGGCATAGCCAAAAACACAACATTTTACAAAGACGACCAGATGATCAAATTTGCAGACAACCTCTCGGATTTGAACCTCGGAGTCGTGTCCAAAGAGACAAGTGGAAAATACAAATGCACAAGATTTATCAACACCGGCTCAGCTTCGAAGGTCTATATTGCGGAGGAATTTATTTCAGTAGCAGGTAACTCTTGAGAACCTTCTCCTGTTGTTTTTTTTATTCCATCGGGGGGGGGCTCTGTTCGTATGTATGGTGATGTCTATCCAAATTCATCCCAAAGGTGTTCATTTGGGTTGAGGTCAAGGCTCTGTGCAGGACACTTAGTTTGGTGTGAGTTCCTTTAGAACAAATTAATCAAACTGTTGCCAAAACCATGGACATTAGTTTGGCATTGCCCCCCCCCCCCCCATGATTTCCTCTTCTGGGAAGGCTTTCCACAAGATTTTGATTGGGTCTTTGAGGATTTGCATGGCGTTTATCCTCCTTTATGGCTTCATCTTCTTGGAAGGCTGTCCACAAGATTTTAGATTGTGTCTTTGAGTTTGTCCTCCTTTATGGCTTCCTCTTCTTGGAAGGCTTTCCACACGATTTTAGAATGTCTTTGAGGATTTGCATGGTGTTTGTCCTCCCTTATGGCTTCCTCTTCTTGGAAGGTTTTCCACACGATTTTAGATTGTGTCTTTAAAGATTTTCAAGGTGTTTGTCCTCCTTTATGGCTTCCTCTTCTTGGAAGGCTTTCCACATGATTTTAAATTGTGTCTTTGAGGATTTGCATAGCTTTTGTCCTGCTTTATGGCTTCCTCTTCTGGGAAGGCTGTCCACAAGATTTTAGATTGCTTTTTTGAGGATTTGCAAGGCGTTTGTCCTCCTTTATGGCTTCCTCTTCATGGAAGGCTTTCCACAAGATCTAAGATTGTGTCTTTGAGGATTTGCATGGCTTTTGTCCTCCTTTATGGCTTTCTCTTCTGGAAAGGCTTTCCACAAGATTTTAGATTGTGTCTTTGAGGATTTGCATGGCGTTTGTCCTCCTTTATGGCTTCCTTTTCTTGGAAGTCTTTCCACAAGAATTTAGATTGTGTCTTTGAGGATTTGCATGGCGTTTGTCCTCCTTTATGGCTTCCTCTTGGAAGTCTTTCCACAAGAATTTAGATTGTTTCTTTGAGGATTTGCATGGCGTTTGTCCTCCTTTATGGCTTCCTCTTCTTGGAAGGCTTTCCACAAGATTTTAGATTGTATCTTTGAGGATTTGCATGGCGTTTGTCCTCTTTTATGGCTTCCTCTTCTTGGAAGGCTTTCCATAAGATTTTAGATTGTGTCTTTGAGGGTGTGTTTTCATTCAGCCGTAAGAGCAAACACTGATGTTGGACTTGACTTGCATTTGGTTTCAAATTCATCTCTAAGGTGCGTATTTGGGTTGAAGCCAGAGCTCCATGCAAGCCACTCAAGTTCCTCCACACCAAACTAGTCAAATCATCTTTTTATGGAGCTGGCTTTGTACACAGAGGCCCAGTCATGCTTCTCCAAACTGTTGCCACAAGGCCAGAAGTGTGCAGTTGTCTAAAATGTCTTTTGTATGTCGTAGCATTATCTGTACCCTTCACTGGATGCACCAGACTGTAGTAATTTTGAGGGGGTCTAAATACTTTTGTCTACGTACAGTATGTTTTAAACTATTCAGGGAAAAATGTTTAAGAGTTGACACTAAAAACTGATTGATGAGCTTCAACTGATGAGATATTGACTAGAACGTAGAACTGATGTCAGGTGCTGAATAGAGACAAGTCCACACCAAGGTCAAGAGGTTTACAACATGGACCAACCAGGAAATGTGAGAAATTATTTTTGAGATCTGATGGCTGATTTGAGTGCAACTCTCACCCATGTCTCCTGTATATGATTTTTCTAGATCTTTTTTCTCCCCCGGAACTACTAGTTAGCCCATACTCAATGATTGAGGGTGCGGACATGACTCTCACCTGCCACACCATCCTCAGTCCCCGGAGACAGTCTACGAAACTGGTTTTTGCTTTCTACAAAGATGGGCAGCAAGTGCAGAACCCCAGTGAATCAGATAAGTACGAGATGCAGTCAGTACAGCCAAAGGATTCCGGAAACTATACCTGTAAAGCGTCCAATACGCGAGGAACTGTGACCAAGACAAGCAAGGCGACCTCCATCCAAATACAAGGTGTGTGTAGAACATCGTCTTCTGTTTTAGAGGGTTGTTTATGAAATTGCAGATGTTATTAGAAGGTCAGCTCTACTCAACTGCTTGTGCACTTTTTTTGGTGGATGAGGTCAACCTTTGGGTTATTGTATGTTTCATTGGCAAAATATCCCAGCTGAGATGTTAGGTTCTGAAGGTTCTACCCAACATCTACATTGATCAATATGTTTAAAGTAGGCACTACAGGCACAACTTTTTTTTTGGATAGGGTAAAGGAGGGCAAGGTTTATTTTTGCCATCTTTGTCCTTATGGGGAGATTTACCTTCACTTCCTGTCCTATAGACAAACATCCCTGCAAATAAAGGTCTTCTCTAGGGAAACCCCCAGGGTCAGAAGAACTAGTGTTCCCATTGGAAGATTTCCCCTTTATTACGTTTCCGGGGACAACCTAAAATTTTGGATTTCCACTGGTAAACAGGACAAATAAGGAGGGTAAACTTTCCCAATGGGGGCACAGGCAACAATAAAAACTGGCAGGGGTTCTAATCCATCCCCACTCCATCCAAAACTAAAAAAAAAGTTTTGCCTTTAGGTATACTTAGGTATACCCACAAGGCAAACAAGGCACTTGCCTAGGGCAGAATTTTTCAGGGGGACAGCACCTCCCACCAGAAGAAGGGATGAAAGAAGGGACACGTGCTCCATGGGAACCAGGTGGGATCCGAGAGAGGCTGCGGGCTGCTTGATGGTGTATGTAGAGCCTGACTCTCAATTCCGGGGATGTCTGGAGATGAAGAGGAGTGGAAGGCTCCCCCAGGTGGGGGGCAGGGGTGTTGTTGGTCAGTGTCAGGCTCTCTCATTCACTTTGTTTGCTGATATTAAGAAAACATTCTTTGCACTGGTAAATGTTCCCAAGGGCAGTGGCCAGCCCCCAATGCTATTTTTGACCACTCTTTGCCTATTAGCCCAGAAAATGGGCATTTTTCAACACATTCGTCTCCCATTGATTTCAATGGGATTTGGGTTTGGCATTCGCTCTTCTTTGAAGTTTGCCGAATTCTGCTTGAATCGAAACCAGGTGTCACGTACCTGTCAGAGGCCAAAGTGATGAGAGGGCTCCCCTTGCGGCTGAATACGGAATACCCCTGAAGGTAGGAACAGGAGATGCTTTGCCTGGAGAAGCAGGGGTTGTCAGCTGTCGGATCCTGAAGAGCTGAGATGAGAATATTTGAAGACAACTGGATCCACAGGGGAGGCTGCAGAGCTGATGTTCTCCAGACGTAGCAGGCAGAATTTGGCAGCAGGCGGATGTTCCCCAGATGTAGCAGGCAGAACTTGGCAGCAGGCGGACCTTCCCAGACGTAGCAGGCAGAACTTGGCAGCAGGCGTATGTTCCCCAAATGTAGCAGGCAGAACTTGGCAGCAGGCAGATGTTCCCCAGACGTAGCAGTCGAAACTTGTCAGCAGGCAGATGTTCTCCAGACGTAGCAGGCAGAAATTTGACAGCAGGCAAGAAGCAGGGTCAGGAGCCAGGCTAGGGGTCATGCACAGAAGGTCAATCAGGAGCAGAAGCAAGGTCAGGAACAGGCCAACATCGTACAAGGGTGATCACGCAGAAGCGAGGTCAGGAGGAAGAACTTGGCAGCAGGTGGACGTTCCCCAGACGTAGCAGGTGGACCTTGGCAGCAGGTGGATGTTCCCCAGATGTAGCAGGCGGAACTTGTCAGCAGGAGGATGTTCTACAGATGTAGCAGGAGTAACTAGTCAGCAGGCAGATGTTCCTCAGACATAGCAAGCAGAACTTGACAGCAGGCAGGAAGCAGGGTCAGGAGCCAAGCCAGGGGTCATACACAGAAGGTCAATCAGGAGCAGAAGCAAGGAGCAAGGTCAGGAACAGGCTGAGGTTGTACACGGGTGATCACGCAGAAGCGAGGTCAGGAGGAAGAACTTGGCAGCAGGTGGACATTCCCCAGATGTAGCAGGTGAAACTTGTCAGCAGGAGGACGTTCTACAGACGTAACAGGAGGAACTAGTTAGCAGGCAGATGTTCTCCAGACAGCAGGCAGAACTTTACAGCAGTCAGGAAGCAGGGTCAGGAGCCAGGCCAGGGGTTATGCACGGAAGGTCAATCAGGAGCAGAAGCAAGGAGCAAGGTCAGTAACAGGCTGAGGTTGTACACGGGTGATCACGCAGAAGCGAGGTCAGGAGGAAGAACTTGGCAGCAGGTGGACGTTCCCCAGACGTAGCAGGTGGACCTTGGCAGCAGACGGATGTTCCCCAGATGTAGCAAGTGGAACTTGTCAGCAGGAGGTCATTCTACAGATGTAGCAGGAGGAACTTGTCAGCAGGCAGATGTTCTCCAGGCATAGCAGGCAGAACTTATCAGCAGGCAGGTAGCAGGGTCAGGAGCCAGGCCAGGGGTCATACACAGAAGGTCAATCAGGAGCAGAAGCAAGGAGTAAGGTCAGGAACAGGTTGAAGTCGTACAAGGGTGATCACGCAGAAGAGAGGTCAGGAGGAAGAACTTGGCAGCAGGTGGACGTTCCCCAGACGTAGCAGGCGGAACTTGTCAGCAGGAGGATGTTCTACAGATGTAGCAGGAGGAACTAGTCAGCAGATGTTCCCCAGACATAGCAGGCAGAACGTGACAGCAAGCAGGAAGCAGGGTCTGGAGCCAGGCCAGGGGTCATGCACAGAAGGTCAATCAGGAGCAGAAGCAAGGAGTAAGGTCAGGACCAGGTTGAAGTCGTACAAGGGTGATCACGAAGAAGAGAGGTCAGGAGGAAGAACTTGGCAGCAGGTGGATGTTCCCCAGACGTAGCAGGCGGAACTTGTCAGCAGGAGGACGTTCTACAGACGTAACAGGAGGAACTAGTTAGCAGGCAGATGTTCTCCAGACATAGCAGGCAGAACTTTACAGCAGGCAGGAAGCAGGGTCAGGAGCCAGGCCAGGGGTTATGCACAGAAGGTCAATCAGGAGCAGAAGCAAGGTCAGTAACAGGCTGAGGTTGTACACGGGTGATCACGCAGAAGCGAGGTCAGGAGGAAGAACTTGGCAGCAGGTGGACGTTCCCCAGATGTAGCAGGTGGACCTTGGCAGCAGACGGATGTTCCCCAGATGTAGCAAGTGGAACTTGTCAGCAGGAGGACATTCTACAGATGTAGCAGGAGGAACTTGTCAGCAGGCAGATGTTCTCCAGACAGCAGGCAGAACTTGTCAGCAGGCAGGTAGCAGGGTCAGGAGCCAGGCCAGGGGTCATACACAGAAGGTCAATCAGGAGCAGAAGCAAGGAGCAAGGTCAGGAACAGGCTGAGGTTGTACACGGGTGATCACGCAGAAGCGAGGTCAGGAGGAAGAACTTGGCAGCAGGTGGACGTTCCCCAGACGTAGCAGGTGGACCTTTGCAGCAGGCGGATGTTCCCCAGATGTAGCAAGTGGAACTTGTCAGCGGGAGGACATTCTACAGATGTAGCAGGAGGAACTTGTCAGCAGGCAGATGTTCTCCAGGCATAGCAGGCAGAACTTGTCAGCAGGCAGGTAGCAGGGTCAGGAGCCAGGTCAGGGGTCATACACAGAAGGTCAATCAGGAGCAGAAGCAAGGAGCAAGGTCAGGAACAGGCTGAGGTTGCACACAGGTGATGACGCAGAAGCGAGGTCAGGAGGAAGAGCCAGGGTCAAGCACAGGCAATCAGGCAGCTGTAGGGTCAGTAGAACAAGCCAGCGGTCAGAACAAGGAGGAGACAAGACAAGTCAGAGGCAATCCGGGTTGACAATGGGAAGTCCAATAGTAACTAGAAGCACAGGAACACAGGGGGCTGATGATCATCCAACAACTAGTGGTCAGAGCTACTGTCCCTTTAAATGCAAATGGCCACCAGAACCTATGTGCCACCCAATGATTCATGCATCCACGTTCGCAGTCGTGCCGTGCATTCGGCCATGTTGAGTACTGGCGACAGTGCCCATATTTCTTTAATTATTCCCCGGACACTAGGTACGCTCGGCTCATCACTGCACAAAACCAGAAAACAATTACAACATCGAAAAGCTAGTAGTAAACAACAAATTTTCCTAATAAGTTTTCAGGAAAACAGATGAAAACAATCAAATAAACAAAAAAAAATGATGCTTGCTAAAGTTTGTATGTCTTTTTTAGGTATGGCCGTGGTGGCTTTCACACCCAATGTTGGGAGAATTCTCACCGGGGAGTCCATGTCTTTCACGTGTAACGTGGATTCCAATATGAAAGGAGATCAGAAGTTTTACTGGTACAAAGACAACGATGTGACAACCGAGACCCAACAGAGATTTACAATTCGATCTGCGAGCGTGAATGACAGCGGATACTACCAATGCCGCTCCAGCGTCACTCATTTGAGTGAACCTGTCAGGTTGGATGTTTCCGAAGGTAGGTAATCAATGCAAAACAACCAACCGTCTCTCTACTAGATGAAAAAAATAAAAAATAAAAAAGTACTAAAGGCGCAAGTAATAATCACTCACCACCCAAAGTCATGAATTCACTGGAAGTAACAAAGTACATCCAAAGGTTATAGAAGACCAGGGGCAGACTTACCATTTGGAAACTCGGGCACTGCCCGAGGGCCCGGGGTCAGTAGGGGGCCCCATGAGATGCCCCTGGTACCTTTTTCATAGGCTTTTTTGAGTTTGGGCAAGGACACAGGGGCCCCATGATCCCCTATTGCCCAGGGGCCCCATGAGTTGTCAGTCCGCCCCTGTAGAAGACATAACGTAATATAGTAGATGAAGTCCATCCAAAGCTAGTACGAAGGTGAATGATCGTCCACGGAGGGCAACCTCTGATTTGGAAAACTGAAGCAGGTTCCAGTATACATGAAGAAAAGAAGAGAAAAAGGGGCGCCTCTTAAGTGTAGACATTTGTTGAAATTTTAATTATTAAAAACAATTGGGCAGCACAGTGGCTAAATAAATATATATATATAAAATAAGTAATTTGGAAGCAAAAAATACGGATTGAAACTTGTAAACAAAATGTCCCAGAAAATGCTTGGTCTTCAAGTGGATCATTTTTCTAAAACGACTTATAACAATATTTTTACACTTCAGGTGAGCTCATCCTACAAGCTCCTCCCAATATCAATGAGGGGGATGACCTGGCCTTAGGATGCCACCATCGGTCCGGCATGGACTTTTCACGGGTGGAATTTTACAAGGACGGAGTCTTTATGAAAATTTTGGACAGTGACTCCGACTTCCGTCTCGGAAAAGCCTACAGGAACATGACGGGAGCCTACGAATGCACAAAGAGAAGGAAATCGTCTTTCACTTTTAGCACCTACATTGCACACGTGTTTGTCTCAGTCAGAGGTAACATCATGCTTGTAGCTCCTCATTGTTGAACCTTTTTTTTTTTTTGAAAGATGAATTTGGTGGCAGGTCGGTAAGACTTAAAGTCGGCATATCGAATATGGCTATAGGCTCAGAATACTTGAAACACTCTTGTAATTCATTATTTATTTAGTTTTTAGTTTGGAATGGAGTGGGGAAGGGTTCCAACCTAGGGTTCTAGGTCATCCTTCTCCCCGCTGAGGAAAGTCCCCTTTTCACCATTGTCGCCAACATGGAGGGATGGAAAATTCATAATTTATAGTTGTCACCAGAACAAGAGTAGAAGAAAAATCTTCCAATGGAGACCACCCTTACTAGTGTCTAAGAGGGGAGATGTCCTCCTACCCGTTCATTCTCCAGGTTGGACAGTGAGGAGGAATCTCTCCAACGAGACACCTGACAACCCTCCCACGCTCCATCCAAACTTTAAAAAGTTTAGTTTTTATATAGACTTTAAGGGTAATCGTGAACTGTCCCACTGCAGTGCTAGGGACATAATTGGCCCATTCCCAGGTCACACGTGAGGACCAAAGGACTCATCGTGGGGGAGTCCTAGGCCACATGAGCTTAACTATTGTCACGTTGGGGTGGGGAAGACAACGTCCAGTATTTGAAAGTGATTTACGGACCGGTGTCAATGTCTTTTTCAGAGCTGTTCTCTTACGTACAACTTAAAGCAAGCCAAGATCTGATAGTAGAGGGGGACAGCGTAGTCCTGACATGTCAAGCAATGCTAAACTCGGCCCTGAGCCCCCTCCGTGGCAAGACCGAGTTGCAATTTGCTTTCTACAGAGATGGAGGGAATGTGCAGCCATTCGGCACGTCCAATGCATACAAAATTGCATCAGCTCAGCGGAAGGACTCTGGGAACTACACTTGTGAAGTCAAGAGTTCAATGAACAGCGTGACCAGGATGAGCCAAGCACTTTCCGTTGACGTACAAGGTGAGATGAGGCCAAAAATGTTGGTGAGGACCTTCTCATGGCGGCTAAATGGTTAGAACTTCCACCTGGCAGTACCAGGGTCGTTGGTTCAAATCCCACCTGCCTGGAATTTGCATGTTCTCCCCGTGCCTGTGTGGGTTTGCTCCGGGTACTCTGGTTTACGCCAAAGACTCTAAAGGGGCGCTCTTTGGATCCCACGGACATTCTCAAGTTTCCATGCAGAAAGAACGGTAAAAGTACGGGCAGGGCGCCGGACAAGGCACTCGGGACAAAATTTAAGTGAAATGGTTTGATACAGAAATGTCATCCTATCAGATTACAATGTATCGTGTGTATGTCATGGTTTTACTTTTTTTGAATTTCCCGCTGGTTTGACACCCCCCCCCCCCGCGTCACGACACCTGCAGGGAAGGGAACCCAGAAGACGGATGCTGGCATCGGCCGGAGGACACAGCGGGAGGACAGCGGGGGATCGGAGGACAAGGTAAGTTACCCCATATGGAATAAAAATATATTTTAAAAATATTCTTCCCAAATATATATATTTATATTTATTTTTTAATATTTATATATATATATATATACATATACATATATATATATATCAAAATATCAGGTTATCAAAATACGGCCAAAGTCATTGCCTGAGCTCAATTGGCTTGACAACAAAGATAGGGGTCACCCAGTAGAGGACGTTCACCCGAGTGGAGAAATCCAAGTGTAATAGGCCTAGGACTCCAACGTCTCTATTGTTCAACTCGATAGAACCAGTGGGGCCATGAAATGTTTGGCCCCCGAAACCTATTGGATGTCTTTTGCCCTGCTTGTTGTAACCAGTTGAACGATAAAGACTTTGAACTTCGAGGGAGTTCCCATTTGGTGCCCTCGTAGACTTATGACACCTACTGACCAACATGGCTGCCAAAGCTGCTGTAGGTTGATGCCCTTGCTTACGCAGAAATGCAATTTACGATGTAAAAATTTTTTAAACAATCCAAAATTCTTTGTTTCCGTATTCTAGATCTGTATTCTACTCCGAGCCTTTCTGCAAATTCAAACCCGATTACGCAAGGGAGTTCTTTGGTCCTCACGTGTGACACAACACTGAACCCAACCAGGCAAAGCTCAAACTTGGAGTATACATTTTATAAAAACGGAAAATCTATGTTAAAAATGAGATCATCCACCAGATTCCGCACTGACCAAGTCGGCGAGGATGATTCCGGAGAGTACTCCTGTGAAGTTTCCTTTACCTCCAATAAAGTGGTCAAGAGGAGCAATGCGATGTATATTCTGGTTCAAGGTGGGCAAGGGATGGCTTCCATCTTTAATCATTTCCTAAATCTCCAGGATGGAAATCTTCCGATAACCTCTTCCTACGATGGTTATTACTCTGTGGTGGTTACGTGTTTGTGCAACCTGAAGCATACTTTTTCTCTAACAGCCATTTTTTTTTGGGGGGGGGGGTTCATACTTTTCACATTTCTTGTCCACATCTAATGTCAGCTTGAAGGTGGGGTTCAGGAGGGGTAGGATGGAACTCAGGTTGTAACTAAAACTCAGTCTATGTCATGTTGTGGGCAAGGCCTAGCGCGCCCATACACCAGGGGGTACCGCTGCCGGAAGACACGCTCATCAATGTCCGGGACCAGGGGCGGAATGACCATTCGAGCACTCGGGCACTGCTTGAGGGCCTGGGGTCAGTAAGGGGCCCCATGAGATGCCCCTGGTACCTTTCATTGGCTTTTTCATAGGCTTTTTTGGGTGTGGGCGAGGACACAGGTGCCCCATGATCCCCTATTGCCTGGGGGCCCCATGAGTTGTCAGTCCGTCCCTGCCAGGGACTAGGTGGGAACTGCAGTCTTGTGCAAAGTCTAACATTAGGGCAGTCTCCCGACTTATAGACGAGCTAACAATGCAAGTAGTATGAAGCTGAATCTCTTTTCCAAGAGTTGCAGTCAAGGCAAAGGGCTTAACTATGTTGAACCCACCAGTCAACGTACCTCTCTACCAGTAACAGCATGAAACCCCATCGGACATGTAGCACGGGTCTCACAAGTGTCCTATATTAACTGTTCCTGCACCATGGCTGTTGCTGAATCTCTCTTCCAAGAGTTGCAGTCAAGGCAAAGGGCCTAACCATGCTTCGCCCACCAGTCAACGTAACCTCTCTACCAGTAACAGAATGAAACCCCATGGGACACGTAACACGGGTCTCTCAAGTGTCCTATATTAACTTTTCCTGCACCATGACTGTTGCTGAATCCCTCTTCCAAGAGTTGTCCCCGTACTCTGCTTTCAGTGCTTGTGTTGCAGTCAAGGCAAAGGGCCTAACCATGCTGCACCCACCAGTCAATGTACCTCTCTACCAGTAACAGAATGAAGCCCCATGGGACACGTAGCACGGGTCTCACAAATGTCCTATATTAACTTTTCCTGCACCATGACTGTTTCTGAATCTCTCTTCCAAGAGTTGTCCCCTTACTTTGCTTTCAGTGCTTGTGTTGCGGTCAAGGCAAAGGGCCTAACCATGCTGCACTCACCAGTCAACGTACCTCTCTACCAGTAACGGGATGAAACCCCATGGGACACGTAGCACGGGTCTCACAAGTGTCCTACAATAACTTTTCCTGCACCATGACTGTTGCCCAAGGTAGGGGCCTTTGTGATGCCGGTCTACTCCAGGTTGCCACGGAAATGGACCACTAGGGAGGGAGCCCAAATGGCGCCACTTCATTACCAGAGGGTTCCCCACCTAACTAAGGCACCATGCCTTGACTGGTTGCTTGCAACTCTGAGATGAACTTGGTTTCCAGGATGGAAATCTTCAGATAACCTCTTCCTACGACGGTTATTACTCTGTGGTGGTTAAGTGTTTGTGTAACCTGAAGCATACTTTTTCTCTAACAGCCATTTTTTTGGGGGAGGGGGTTCATACTTTTCACATTTCTTGTCCACATCTAATGTCAGCTTGAAGGTGGGGTTCAGGAGGGGTAGGATGGAACTCAGGTTGTAACTAAAACTCAGTCTATGCCATGTTGTGGGCAAGGCCTAGCACACCCATACACCAGAGGGTACCTTTGCAGGTAGACACGCTCATCGATGCCCGGGACTAGGTGGGAACTGCAAAGTCTAACATTAGGGCAGTCTCCCGACTTAGAGACGAGCTAACAATGCAAGTAGTACGAAGGTAAACCTCTCTTTCAAGAGTTGTCCCCTTACTTTGCTTTCAGTGCTTGTGTTGCAGTCAAGGCAAAGAGCCTAACTGTGCTGCACCCACCAGTCAATGTACCTCTCTACCAGTAACAGAATGAAACCCCATGCTACACGTAGCAGACCTGGGAGACCATGAGTGTCCTATGTTAACTTTTCCTGCACCATAACTGTTGCCCAAGGTAGGGGCCTTCATGATGCTGGTCTACTCCAGGTTGCCACGGGAAATGGACCGCTAGGGAGGGAGCCCAAAGGGCGGCCCTTCATTACCAGAGGGTTCCCCACCTAACCCACGACTTGACTGGTTGCTTGCAACTCTGCGATGAACTTGGTTGCCCTTTGTTGAACCTTGTTCTTCAATAAAGGGCTTGCTTGACATTGTAGTACTGTGTACTTCATACCCCTCTAAGGCTTAACCAGGCCCAGGTTCTTGGTATACGCCAGCCCCGTTATGCACCCCTTTCAATAACTTCAGACCGGGCTTAAGGACGGATTTAACAGCCTTTACTAGACTCCATAGTGCCACGTAGTGTCAAAACGCAGAGCGTTCATTTCCTTCTGTAACCCTAACTGTCCATCAGTTGGCCCAGGCATACCTTTTAGTGTATGAGAGTCCAAGTATGGTGGCAAAGTCCTTTGTTGGTGGCATGGTCCATGGCTGGTGGCATCCGGGGATACTCGGCAGAAGTGGTCCTTATTTTGAAGCGGGCAGAAGAAGAAAAAGCGTAACACGCCAGAACACATGGGTATCCAGAACAGCAAAACCCCCAGGGCTCTGGACTTCAGCCTTCCCTCGAATTTATACCACAGGTGGGCTGGCTGAAACTCAAAAGCGCACAAAATCAGTAAAAAGGCTTTAATCCTACCCAACCCAACCTGGGTCTGGGCCTATCTAGCTAAGCCGTTTTCAACCTGCCTTAATGAAGGTGGTGCACATAAATATAAGCAGACCATTACATTTGAAGCATAGATCCATCCTGCCTCGTATCAATGGTTCAGGCTGGTGGTGTAATGGTGGGGGGGAGATTTTCTTGGCTACTAACAAGGTGGACCTTATAAAGTGGCCGGTGAATGTAAGACAGATCTGAGGCTAGCTCAAAGCAGGTGGAGTTGGATCAGTTTCAATTATTTTGGAGACAGACGCCTGTCAGGAGACCTAGGTGTTTCTGTCAGAGACTGCATCTCTGGTGAGAGGAACTTCTTGCCCGAAGGACTTGGAAGGTCGGGATGGCTATGCAGGCCTGGGAGACCAAGAGAGAGGGTCTGGGAGGCTGGCAAAGCTGAGGCAACTAGTGAGTCCAGGGAGCCCAGAGGAAGTCCAGAAGTCTCAGAGAGGGTGAGCTAAACCCATGCGAGGCTGGAGAACCATAGTTGGAGGCCAGGAGTGGGCCCGTGCATCACGTGTGGATGAAAATGCCTTGTTGATGTCAGAGGTCAGAGGAGAATGGGCAGACTGGTTGCTGTGACATTCAGATGGTAGGGTCAGAATTTGGTGTAAACAACTTGAGAGCATGGATCCATCTTGCCTTGTATCAACGGTTCAGGCTGGCGGTGGTGGTTTCATGGTGTGGTGGATCCATCCTGCCTCGTATCAGTGGTTCAGGCTGGTGGTGGTTGTGTCATGGTGTGGTGGATCCATCCTGCTTTGTATCAGCGGTTCAGGCTAGTGGTGTCATGGTGTGGTGGATCCATCCTGCCTCTTATCAATGGTTCAGGCTGGTGGTGGTTGTGTCAAGGTGTGGTGGATCCATCCTGCCTTCTATCAATGGTTCAGGCTGGTGGTGGTTGTGTCATGGTGTGGTGGATCCATCCTGCCTTCTATCAATGATTCAGGCTGGTGGTGGTTGTGTCCTGGTGTGGTGGGTCCATCCCGTATACCTCAAGAGCATTTCCTGTTTTGTAAAGAGAACCCACCACTAACCAACAAACATGATAACGGGCTAATCATTTACTAATTGTACAGTAGTCTTCCTTGGCTGGTAAGATTTGGTGGAGGTTCTCTGATCATTGGGTAACCTTTCTTTCCAACAGTGCCAGTACTTAATGCAAAAATATCAATGGACCCCCAAGAACCTGACATGACATCCGGGCTCAGCGTGACTTTCAAATGTTCCGTGCAGAGTGGCACCACTCCCTCGTTCGTATGGCTACACAACAGCAAGGACGTGGATCAGAACTGCCTTCTCTATGATGTAACTCACGACGGAAAAGGGCTGTTTATAAACTCAACACATCGACATCATTCTGGGACCTACCAATGCCAGGCCAAAAACAACTTCTCCAGCTCCATGAGTAAAATCCTGAGGATCAATGTTACAGGTAAGATGTTGTAGGACTTGTGGGAAATATGGACAGCTGTGTCTAGGACTGCTGATCCACAAATTCAACCAGGAAAGGGGTTCAACGCCATTGACCCGACTCTTTCAATTCCATGAACATTTTAGCAGGCACTTTCGACAGGCCGACAGTAGATAATGCTTTCATTTCATTGTGTTTTTGGTGCCACAAGTTTGTAAATATACCGGGCAAAGATTAATGTCTAACCAATTTTCTCTTGTAGAACCCATGATTACTGCAGCCCGGTCTGAGGAGGTGAAATGTCCCAGAACAGGTATGATCTGGTGTTCAGCATCAGTTGTAGTTTGGTTGTGGGTAAATGTTGGGCCCAGACAACAACTTAGTTTTGCTGTCTGATTTAGGAGGTTAAATATTAGTAGCTCTCCTAGCAGTGGGCAGGGCCGGGACAAGGGGTGAGCAAGGGGAGCGGCTGCCCTGGGAACTGTGGTGCCATGTAAGGTGGGGGGGCACCACAAGGAGATCGAGGGGACGAGATTTGTGTTGAGAAGGGAAATTTGGGGGTTGGCAGGGCGTAAGAATTGTTCTAGGAGGGGGAATTACGGGAGGTGGGCTAGGAGTGGTGATTTGGGGGATTTGTGTTGGGAGAGGGGATGGGATGAGAGGATTGTTGTCAGAGACCCCTGCCGTATAGGGTCAGAAATGTGATGTCTTTATTCTCAGCACTGGTGTGCCATCTTGTTTGCTTTAACCACCAAGTACTGCGCCATCGTTCATCTGGGAGGATGGGGAAGATTACACCGAACAATCAATGCTTGATTTCCGACGTGTTTTCGAGACCTCATGAACCTTTCCATATTCCTTTCTTTTCAGAAACCTCTAATCCATATGTGGTTCCAGCGCTCATCGTGGTGGCCTTGGTGGTCATACTTGCTTTAGCCGTAAGCTACCGGTATCGGCACAGGCTACCCATAGTAAAGTTCAGGTTTCATCAAGAGCCACTCGGCGGTAAGCAAATAATAATTTGTTGATTTTTTTGTTTATTGGTGGGGACTCCTCTGGGCGGTTCTTGACGCCCCCCAATTCATACACACATACAAGGGTAGTGGAGATAAATGGGACTGGGAAGTCTTGAGGGAAGTCTTGAGGGAAGCTTTGAGGGAAGCCTTGAGGAAAGTCTTGAGGGAAGCCTTGAGGGAAGCCTTGAAGAAAGTCTTGAGGGAAGCCTTGAGGGAAGTCTTGACGGAAGCCTTGACGAAAGCCTTGAGGGAAGTCTTGAGGGAAGCCTTGAGGGAAGCCTTGAGGGAAGCCTTGAGGAAAGCCTTGAGGGAGGTCTTGAGGGAAGCCTTGAGGGAAATCTTGAGGGAAGTCTTGAGGGAAGCCTTGAGGGAAATCTTGAGGGAAATCTTGAGGGAAGCCTCGAGGAAAGCCTTGAGGAAAGCCTTGAGGGAAGCCTTGAGGAAAGTCTTGAGGAAAGTCTTGAGGGAAGCCTTGAGGAAAGTCTTGAGGGAAGCCTTGAGGGAAGTCTTGAGGGAAGCCTTGAGGGAAGCCTTGAGGGAAATCTTGAGGGAAGTCTTGAGGGAAGCCTTGAGGGAAGCCTTGAGGAAAGTCTTGAGGGAAGTCTTGAGGGAAGTCTTGAGGGAAGCCTTGAGGAAAGCCTTGAGGAAAGCCTTGAGGGAAGCCTTGAGGGAAGCCTTGAGGGAAATCTTGAGGGAAGCCTTGAGGAAAGTCTTGAGGGAAGTCTTGAGGGAAGCCTTGAGGAAAGTCTTGAGGGAAGCCTTGAGGAAAGTCTTGAGGGAAGCCTTGAGGAAAGTCTTGAGGGAAGCCTTGAGGGAAGTCTTGAGGGAAGTCTTGAGGGAAACCTTGAGGGAAATCTTGAGGGAAGCCTTGAGGGAAGTCTTGAGGAAAGCCTTGAGGGAAGTCTTGAGGGAAGTCTTGAGGAAAGCCTTGAGGGAAGCCTTGAGGGAAGTCTTGAGGATTCAACCTTCGACTATTGCGGTGGCTTGGCGAATGTCGTTCGAAATTTCATTTCTATTTACCATTCGATGAATCGACGGATGAACAAAACCCGCGTAGACTATTATAAATTCTTTTGTTGGAGAAGAATTTTCCATCCTGCTCCTCACTGTGGTCAACAAGGAACATCAACGTGACGAAGGAATAGACAAATTAATGAGAGACCTGGTTTATGGGACGGTTAGTCAGGTTCAGCTGGTCTTGTTCAGGAATTTTGAACGTGTTGAACCCTCATCAGGTGACTTTCTCTGTACAATGAGTGTCAGGAACATATCAGGAACATACCCCATTGTTTCTATCCATGTGGGGAACTCCAATCACAGGCAGAATAGTCTCCTGGGCACACATGAAGCCGTCTAAATAGCTCACGACGAATCACGTGGAGTACCACTTTTTCGGCCTTGCTGCCCTCTAGGACCGGGGATTTCCTGTAACAACTTGAAGAACGCAACAGAAAGAGAGGGCTCACCAACCTAGTGCATCATCCAAAGTCATTGGAAGAAATCCAAATAAAAACTACTCACAAGTATAAAAGAATACACACTCATCACGCCACACCTCCGTGGCCATGTGGAACCATAGTCCAGACAAGGGGGAACCTGTCCCTGAAGGCTACCGTGTTTCAAAGGTAATTCCTTCTTCCCTGAGCCTACAGAGGCTCTGAGCCTACAAAGGCTAAGAGGAAGAAGGACGTACCTTCGAAACGCTTTAGCCTTTAGGGACCCCAGTGTGGTTTCCCCGTGTCTGAACTATGTTTCCACATGGCCACGGAGGTGTGGCGCGATGAGCGTGCATAGTATTGCACTTCAATCAATAGGAAACCTGCGTATCAATAAAAAGTTGTTTCAAACCAACAAGATGGCCGCCGTCTGCTCCAGTGTGCAATGATGTCACATGGCATGGCTGCATCCAACGCGTTTCGTCATTAGACGTCGTCAGGGGATAAAACATTCTACCAGCACAGGAACTAGCCTAGTAACATTAGTTTATTTTTGTTTTTTGTTTTTTTTCTCCTATTCACATTTCGGGGAACTTTGCTATGTCAACTTTTTATAAATTCACCCCAATGTTTTGTGTCATCTGTTCCAGTGTGCGATGATGTCACACGGTATGGCTGCATCCAACGCATTTACTCAGGGGCGAAAACATTCGACCAGCACAGGAACTAGCCTAGTGACATTATTTTTTCATTTTTTTTTGTTTTTTTGCCTTATTCCCATTTCGGGGGACATTGCTATGTCAATTTTTTATAAATGCACCCCAATGTTTTGTGTCATCTGTTCCAGTGCGCGATGATGTCACATGGCATGGCTTCATCCAACGCACTTCGTCAGGGGGAAAACATGCGACCAGCACAGGAACTGGCAAAGTAACATTAGTTTGTTTTTCTGTTTTGTTTTTTGTTTTTTTTTTTGCCCTTTTCACGTTTCGGGGAACTTTGCTATGCATTTTTTAAAAAAATGCACCCCAATGTTTTGTGTCATCTGTTCCAGTACGCGATGATGTCACACATCATGGCTGTAACCAATGCGTTTCATCATTAGACTTTGTCAGGGGTGAACATTGGGTGAACACATTCAACCAGCACAGGAACTAGCCTAGTAACATTAGTTTGTGTTTTTTTTTGCCCTATTCATGTTTCGGGGAACATCGCTATGTCAATTTTTTATAAATGCACCCCAATGTTTTGTTTCATCTGTTCCAGTGCGCGATGATGTCACACAGCATGGCTGCAGCCAATGCACTTCATCAGGGGTGAAAACATTCGACCAGCACAAGAACTAGCCTAGTGACATTAGTTTTTTTTTTTGCCCTCTTCACGTTTCGGGGAACATTGCTATGTCAGTTTTTTTATAAATGCACTCCAATGTTTTGTGTCATCTGTTCCAGTGCGTGATGATGTCACATGTCATGGTTGCATCCAACGCATTTCGTCATTAGACTTCATCAGGGGCAAAAACATTTGACCAGCACAGGAACTAGCCTAGTGACATTAGTTCGTTTTTTAGTTTTTTGCTTTTTTGCCCTATTCACGTTTCAGAGAACATTGCTATCTCAATTTTTGCGAATGTTTTGTGTCATCTGTTCCAGTGCGCGATGATGTCACACGGCATGGCTGCCATCAATGCGTTTCATCATTAGACTTCGACAGGAGAAAAACCTTTCGACCAGCACAGGAACTAGCTTAGTAACATTCGTTTTTTTCCCTTTCTCCCTATTCATGTTTCGGGGAAAACTGCTATGTCAAATTTTTTATAAATGCACCCCAATGTTTTGTGTCATCTGTTCCAGTGCACGATGATGTCACATGGCATGGCTGCACCCAACGCACTTCGTCAGGGGCACAAACATTCAACCAACACAGGAACTAGCCAAGTAACATTAGTTTTTTTGTTTTTGTTTTTTTTTTGCCCTATTCACATTTCGGGGAACGTTGCTATCTCAATTTTTGAGAATGTTTTGTGTCATCTGTTCTAGTGCGCAATGATGTCACACAGCATGGCTGCCACCAATGCGGTTTGTAATTAGACTTCGTCAGGGGCGAAAACATTAGTTTGTTTTTTTGTTTTGTTTTTTCTCCCTATTCATGTTTCGGGGAACAATGCTATGTCAATTTTTTATAGATGCACCCCAATGTTTTGTGTCATCTGTTCCAGTGACCGATGATGTCACACAGCATGGCTGCATCCAACGCACTTTGTCAGGGGCGAAAACATTCGACCAGCACAGGAACTAGCCTACTAACACTAGTTTGTTTTTGTTTTTTTTTTTGCTCTGATCACGTTTCGGGGAACATTGCTATGTAAATTTTTGAGAATGTTTTGTGTCATCGGTTCCAGTGCGTGATGATGTCACACAACATGGCTGCCACCAATGCGTTTTGTAATTAGACTTCGTCAGGGGTGAAAACATTAGTTTGCTTTTTTATTTTGTTTTGTTTTTTCTCCCTATTCATGTTTCGGGGAACATTGCTATGTCAATTTTTATAACTGCACCCCAATGTTTTGTGTCCTCTGTTCCTTATCCAGCTACAACAATACTGTCAGTGTGCAATAACTGTTCCGGTCTATTTTCAGTATCGGGAAAGCAGGATGAAGATAGTCTTTTGAGTTTGGACAATATTGACAGCTTCGAAAGGTTGGTTAGAACCTTTTTACGTTTTTTTTTTTTTTTTACCTGGTTTATAATGAAACATTAAAACGTGCTATTTATTAATTCCAAAAACACAATTTCCTAAAAAGCAATTCTCTGTACTACTATTTCTTTAGCAGATTTTCCAGTTCCCAGCAGTGAGACATAATGAGCTACTAAACACAGGACTCTCTGCGCAGGAGCATAGTCTGGAGAGACGCATGGTGGAGGGGAGGCTCTGAAGATGCGACTGTTACTTGAATGACTGTCTTAAAAATGCTACAAAATAATAACAAAAGCATTGTGAAAAGACTGCATGCAGCTCAATGTAATTAAATATGATTTATTTACACTTTAATGATGCCTGATGCTTGCCCAGACTAGATTATAGATTTTTTTTTTTTTTGCTAGTTAGGAGTCATTACTAAATTTGCTTTACGTTTGTACGGCGCTGGAGAACGTATTTTCTGCCGCTTTATTAGACTTTTTGGAAATTTTGTCGCCTATTGTGCCAAGTTCCAAGATTAATCCATGATTAGTGAATCCTTCTGTTGCTACCCTATACAGCCAATCTGACAGCCCCCCCCCAAAAAAAAACCCAGTTTACCATGCTTCAGTTGTGAATGAACACAGTGAGTGATTACTACTGATCACTCGTCGTGTTCAGTAAAAAAAAAAAAAAAAGATGACCTAAAGCACCCATGAAATCATATGCCAATCAATCCACCAATACACAGTATATCAATACGCACCTAATGGCCTTTTATTGTACTGGACAAAAAATTATATCAGCTTTCCAAAAATATATTTAATACATTAAAATATTTATTATATTGATATATTTTAAATATTAATAATTTCCTCTAATGCGGGGGTGCTAAACCTTTTTGAAGAAAGAGGACCACTTAAGTGATTTGGTAAACAGTCACAGGCCACAATGAAATGGTTCAGAATTAATTTTTTTTTCTTTATTTTGAATAACATATTGAATATTTTCCTCCTGCAACTGCTGAATGCCAGAGAGAGGAGGAAAAGCTGGCTTTCAGAGGTTGCAGGAGGAAAATGGAGAGGAGTGGTTCCTCTATATGTCGCCCCTCCTGTCCAAGCCCACATGAAAGAAAAATATTTTTCTCAAATATATTGACATATATTTGAAATACTACAATTTTATCCATATTCAATATATTTCAAAATATATTTAAATAAATATATATATAATATTTCAAAATATATTTAAATAAATATATATATAATATTTTATATATATATATATATATATATATATGTATATATAATATTTTTTATATATATATATATATATATATGTATATATAATATTTTATATATATATATATATATATATACACACACACACACTGCATGTTGAAATGTGTTTTTAAAAATATATGTTTTTTAAATATATTCTTCAGATTTTTTTTTAATGAAATACATTTTAAAAATATCCTTCCCAGATATATTGACATATATTTGAAATACTACAATCTTGGCCATATTCAATATATTTAAAAAAAAAAAAAAAAAAAAAAAAATATATATATATATATATATATATATATATATATATATTTTTTTTTTTATATAGTGTATGCTGAAATGTATTTTTATTACAAAATATATAAAAAATATTTTTTCAAAATACATTTCAAAAATACTGTTTGTCTACATTTTTTGGAATGAATTTATAAATATATGTAAATATATATGTTAAAATTGCTTTTTTATAGGTTAAAAATGCGTGTTGAAATGCGTTTTTTATATATTACAAAATATATGAAAAATATTTTTTAAAATAATGTATATATTTTTTAAATATATTCTTCAGATTTTTTTTAAATATATAAAAAAGTCATTTTAACATACATTTTTACATATATTTGTAAATATTGAGGCATTTAGTAAGAAACATGGCAAGTTTTGTAAAGCTGCATATTTTTTTTCACAATTTTTTTAAATTAAGAAATGTAAAAATGTGGGGGTTTTTTCACAATTTTTTTGTTACGTACTGTGACAGTACGTAAAAATAAAATTGTGAAAAAAACCCCCCAATTTTTTTAATTTCTTCATTTTAAATAAAATTGTGACCAGTGCAGTACAGCGTTATCGTGTGACTGGTGTGGTCGATGATCAAGGATACTGACTGGTGACAGTAAGTAAAAAAAAATAAAATTAATAAACTGTGTTACATTTTTAAAACATTTTAAAATATGTTTTATACTTTTTTTTACATCCCGTGTAACTGAGCGTCACCATAGTAACACTGTACTACTCTAGCGAGGTGATCAGTATTTTTTTTTTGACAGTATGTAAAAAACAATTGTGAAAAAACTGGCCCACGAACACCGGCCCCGACACGTCATAGCATTCACTCGGCACTCCAAGAAATAACAGAATCCAACTGCAATATTCTTGCACTGTCAAAGCCTCCACTTTTATTATCACATGACACACAGGAGGACATATCTTATAGTCATCACAATCTGCATAATAACACGCACCAATAATAATGTGAGCATCACAGCATGAACAGACACGTCATTTGACAGCATTGAATGAATACATTACCAAAGCTACGGGAAGATGGGAAGGAACAAACCCCATCGGAACCAAACTGCCCAGGAGGTCACAGGGAAGCCGTAGGCGTGACCAGTCGATGAGCCCATATAGCCTTGGCAAAAATCCCAGCATCAGAGAGAGCATCCTCTGGCCACTAAGGGGGAGGGGCTTCTACTGGCCTCGCCCGGACCTCCGCCTTATAAACCAATTTTCTGGAAGCTGTCCAATAGTGGGCTGGCGCCACACCCACCACAGGAGGAGCTAGCAGAAGGGTTCTGCGTGGATAACAGAGTCACGTTCAACCACCATATTACCTACCCAGGAGCGGACTGACAACTCATGGGGCCCCCGGGCAATAGGGGATCATGGGGCCCCTGTGTCCTTGCCCACACTAAAAGCACACCCAAAAAAGCCTATAAAAAAGGTACCAGGGGCATTTCATGGGGTCCCCTACTGACCCCGGACCCTCAGGCAGTGCCCGAGTGCTCGAATGGTCAGTCCGCCCCTCTACCTACCCCAAAACCTCTTCTCATCTCCCCCAGACTTAAGGATTTCTAAATTAGATGTCCTTAAACAGGTTTTTATTTCCGAAAACAAAAAACAACCCGCGCCACAAGAAACTACGTGAAAAATGTGAAAGTGAATGCTGCCGTGCCTCGATAAGAATCAACAAGCTTGATAAAAAAATCAGTGAAACAATAAAACAGCGCAAAACATGAAAGCAATCAAAAATAATTATACACAAATCACAATAAATTCTGTGGTTATAAAATAAAGGTCCGAACATTTTTTTAAAATGATAAAAAAATTTGTAAAAAAAAAAAAAAATAATAAAATGAAAAAAAATTAAAAATTTAAAAAAATGAAAAAATTTAAAAAATTAAAAAAAATTAAAAAAATGAAAAATGAAAGAAAATGACAAAAAAAAATGAAAAATGGAAAAAAATGAAAAAATGGAAAAAAAAAGAAAAAATGAAAAAAAAGAACTTTTTTTATCTCCTAATGTGAGGTTACTAGATGTCGTAAACACGGTTCATTCCATAAACAAGTTTAAAATTTTTTAAATGATAAAAAAAATTTGTAAAAAAAAAAAAAAATGAAAAAAATGAAAAATGAAAGAAAATGAAAAAAAAAATGAAAAATGTAAAAAAATGAAAAAATTAAAAAAAATTTAAAAAATGAACGTTTTTTTATCTCCTAATGTGAGGTTACTAGATGTCGTAAACACGGTTCATTCCATAAACAAGTTTGTATCTTGCTCTCAGCAGAATATCGTGTTCCTTTGACCTAGAGAAAGGACACATCAGGCACCTCTCATGCCTCTGGCATTTGGGCAACAAAGCTTTATTGTAAAAATTACCCAAGAAACGAAAGGGTCCAAGGCCAACACATTTCATAGGCATTACAGATACCAATATCGGTAGATAATTCTGAGCAGGGGCGGACAGACAACTCTTGGGGCCCCCGGGCAATAGGGGATCATGGGGTCCCTGTGTCCTCACCCACACTTAAACCACATCCAAAAAACCTATGAAAGGTACCAGGGGCATCTCATGGGGCCCCCTACTGACCCCGGGCCCTCGGGCAGTGCCCGATTTCCCTGATTCTGAGCATATATTATAAATCAGCGTATATATGTGCAGCCAAAGCGTTTAAAAAGCTCTGAATTTAAAGGGCGGGGAGGTTGCCGTTTGACACAGTTATTGTCTCATACAGTCTTTGGTGGAGGCATTTTCTTTTCTTCTGGATTCTTGTTGGTCTTCAGGAACTGCTGACTTCACAAGAGCCAGGGCCGTCTTTAAGGAGGGGCAAAAGGGGCAGCTGCCCTGGGTCCAGTTATTGTTGTGGGGCCCAAAGCAGCTCCTCCATACTTGCCAACTGTAATGGTTGACATTTCCTTGTCCCTTGAAGTCTTCATCTATCGTGTCCGATATCTCAGTGGGAAGTGCTGTCACTTAGGTTGCCCAGCTCTACAGAGGTAGGGAAGGTGGGTGCAAAGATGAGTAGTGGAGGAAAGTAGAGTTCGGGTGGGGGGGAGGTTGGAGTGGGGAGTATGAGGGAGACCCCGTGTAGGACATCCCATTAATTTCAGTGGCCTATGAAAAAGGTACCAGGGGCATCTCATGGGGCCCCCTACTGACCCCGGGCCCTCGGGCAGTGCTCGAGTTTCCAAATGGTCAGTCCGCCCCTGGTCCAATCAATAATAAAGACGGCCCTGACGAGAGCCACCATCCTCATCATCTGGTGAAATGTGCCGAGTCTGGTGTCATCCATTCCGGGTCCGGTTTCCTGTCTTAGACATTGGAGTTTTTCACAGCAGCGTACGTGACGGTCATCTCATCCTGGAAATCATTAAAACAGGTCATAGAACTGGATTCGTGTGATAGGAGCTCTGCTGGAATGTTTTTTAAAATTCTATCATCTATCTACAGTATCTCTTCATCTCTACAATTTTTAATGAGGGTTCACAGGATTTACAGAAAAGTACTGCCCACTTGGAAGGGAAAGATATTTCCAAAAAATGTAGAAAAAAAAATTATATATGTGACATATATTTACCATATATTGGCCTAATATATTTGAACATGTATTCTAAAAAAAATTTAATTTAAATATATTTTTTAAAGGCATATATATAAATATATTTTCTTTTTAAATTTATTCTTCAGATTTTTTTTTTTACATATTAAAAAAGTCATTTTAACATATATTTTTACATATATTTGTAAATGCATTCCAAAAATGTAGATTTGTATTTTTAAAGACATACAGTATATTTGAAAATGTATAAAGGGGGGGAGGTGCAGCGCTAACTTAATAAATATACACTTAAATAGTTACACAAACCAATGTTAAGGTGCTATTAAAGTGCAAAACGGTGACTAAAATGAGTATAGTCCATAACGTGTTCAAAAGGTGTTCAAAACCCAAGAGTCTTCAAAAAGCTCCAATGCCTGGATTCGTGGATGAGGTGATAAAGGTATAAAGATTGCGCACTCACCAGATACGCAATCCAAATGCGCATTCAAAGCAGATAATCCTAGGGTCCTCATATGGATCTGGTCAGATCTGGTCACAAAAGCCCCTCGTCACTCGATGGTGTTTGCCACGCATAGAAGAAAAAAGGGGGGGCCACTCTGCAGATGTAAAGGGCTCCCAACGGAGCTGTTGGCAGTAATTCAATAACAAGTCTGGGGTATGCGATATCCGAGCATCCGGAAGGGTTGCCGCAGATTGACCTGCAGATTTCGGGATCTGCACAAGCTACATCATCTGTGAAGAGGACTCTGCTGATCATCCCAGGAAGAACCATCAAAAAGAATGGCAACACCTTGAAGGTGTTGCCATTCTTTTTGATGGTTCTTCCTGGGATGATCAGCAGAGTCCTCTTCACAGATGATGTAGCTTGTGCAGATCCCGAAATCTGCAGGTCAATCTGCGGCAACCCTTCCGGATGCTCGGATATCGCATACCCCAGACTTGTTATTGAATTACTGCCAACAGCTCCGTTGGGAGCCCTTTACATCTGCAGAGTGGCCCCCCCTTTTTTCTTCTATGCGTGGCAAACACCATCGAGTGACGAGGGGCTTTTGTGACCAGATCTGACCAGATCCATATGAGGACCCTAGGATTATCTGCTTTGAATGCGCATTTGGATTGCGTATCTGGTGAGTGCGCAATCTTTATACCTTTATCACCTCATCCACGAATCCAGGCATTGGAGCTTTTTGAAGACTCTTGGGTTTTGAACACCTTTTGAACACGTTATGGACTATACTCATTTTAGTCACCGTTTTGCACTTTAATAGCACCTTAACATTGGTTTGTATAACTATTTAAGTGTATATTTATTAAGTTAGCGCTGCACCTCCCCCCCTTTATGCATTCTGATTATTGTGAAGGTTTTATGGTACCTTTTTGGTGTTCAGCTGCTATTTTCTAGTTTAATTTAATTTTGTTCACTTATTGATTTTATAAGTTGTTTTAAGCGCTCACTTGTCTTGAGATTTAATATTTGAAAATGTATTTTTACAAATATTTTTCATATATTTTGTAATAAATATGCATTTCAACATACAGTATATATATATATTTATTTTTTGAAATATATTGAATATGGCCAAAATTGTAGTATTTCAAATATGTGAGCTCTTCCCACAATATCCATCCATTCCCAGATATTTGGAAATGCCTTCCAAAATTGTAGATTAGATGTATTTTTAAAGACATGCAGTATATTTGAAAATGTATTTTTAAAAATATTTTTCATATATTTTGTAAAAAATATATATATATATATACATATATATATACCCGAGGGCCCAGGGTCAGTAGGGGGCCCCATGAGATGCCCCTTGTACCTCTTTCATATATATATATATATATATATATATATATATAAATATATTGAATACGGCCAAAATTGTAGTATTTCAAATATAAGTCAATATATTTGGGAATAATATTTTTGGAATGCATTTACAAATATATGTAAAAATGTATGTGAAAATAACTTTTTTAAATGTTAAAAAAATCTGAAGAATATATTTTTTAAAAATACATATTTTTTATATGTATTTTCAAAGACATATATTTGAAAATGTATTTTTTAAAATATTTTTCATATATTTGGTAAAAAAAAAAATAAAAAAAAATATATATATATATATATATATATACAGTCAGGTCCATAAATATTGGGACATCGACACAATTCTAACATTTTTGGCTCTATACACCACCACAATGGATTTGAAATGAAACAAACAAGATGTGCTTTAACTGCAGACTGTCAGCTTTAATTTGAGGGTATTTACATCCAAATCAGGTGAACGGTGTAGGAATTACAACAGTTTGCATATGTGCCTCCCACTTCTTAAGGGACCAAAAGTAATGGGACAATTGGCTTCTCAGCTGTTCCATGGCCAGGTGTGTGTTATTCCCTCATTATCCCAATTACAATGAGCAGATAAAAGGTCCAGAGTTAATTTCAAGTGTGCTATTTGCATTTGGAATCTGTTGCTGTCAACTCTCAAGATGAGATCCAAAGAGCTGTCACTATCAGTGAAGCCATCATTAGGCTGAAAAAACAAAACAAACCCATCAGAGAAATAGCAAAAACATTAGGCGTGGCCAAAACAACTGTTTGGAACATTCTTAAAAAGAAGGAACGCCCCGGTGAGCTCAGCAACACCAAAAGACCCGGAAGACCACAGAAAACAACTGTGGTGGATGACTGAAGTATTCTTTCCCTGGTGAAGAAAACACCCTTCACAACAGTTGGCCAGATCAAGAACACCCTCCAGGAGGTAGGTGTATGTGTGCCAAAGTCACCAATCAAGAGAAGACTTCACCAGAGTGAATACAGAGGGTTCACCACAAGATGGAAACCATTGGTGAGCCTCAAAAACAGGAAGGCCAGATTAGAGTTTGCCAAACGACATCTAAAAAAGCCTTCACAGTTCTGGAACAACATCCTATGGACAGATGAGACCGACATCAACTTGTACCAGAGTGATGGGAAGAGAAGAGTATGGAGAAGGAACTGCTCATGGTCCTAAGCATACCACCTCATCAGTGAAGCATGGTGGTGGTAGTGTCATGGCGTGGGCATGTATGGCTGCCAATGGAACTGCTTCTCTTGTATTTATTGATGATGTGACTGCTGACAGAAGCAGCCGGATGAATTGTGAAGTGTTTCGGGAATATTATCTGCTCATATTCAGCCAAATGCTTCACAACTCATTGGACGCTTCACAGTGCAGATGGACAATGACCCAAAGCAGACTGCAAAAGCAACCAAAGAGTTTTTTAAGGGAAAGAAATGGAATGTTCTGCAATGGCCAAGTCAATCACCTGACCTGAATCCGATTGAGCATGCATTTCACTTGCTGAAGACAAAACTGAAGGGAAAATGCCCCAAGAACAAGCAGGAACTGAAGACAGTTGCAGTAGAGGCCTGGCAGAGCATCACCAGGGATGAAACCCAGCGTCTGGTGATGTCTATGCGTTCCACACTTCAGGCTGTAATTGACTGCAAAGGATTTGCAACCAAGTATTAAAAAGTGAAAGTTTGATTTATGATTATTATTCTGTCCCATTACTTTTGGTCCCCTAAGAAGTGGGAGGCACATATGCAAACTGTTGTAATTCCTACACCGTTCACCTGATTTGCATGTAAATACCCTCAAATTAAAGCTGACAGTCTGCAGTTAAAGCACATCTTGTTTGTTTCATTTCAAATCCATTGTGGTGTATAGAGCCAAAAATTTTAGAATTGTGTCGATGTCCCAATATTTATGGACCCGACTGTATATATATATATTGAATATGGCCAAAATTGTAGTATTTCAAATATAAGTCAATATGTTTGGGAAGAATATTTTTGGAATGCATTTACAAATATATATAAAAATGTATGTGAAAATATACATTATATTATTATATGTTAAAAAAAATCTGAAGAATATATTTTTAAAAAATATATATTTTTATATGTATTTTCAAAGACATATTTGAAAATTTATTTTTAAGTATATTTTTCAGATATTTTGTAATAATATATATATACACATATATATATATATTGAAATATATTGAATATGTCCAAGATTGTAGTATTTCACATATAAGTCAATATATTTGGGAATTTTTGCATTTACAAATATATGTAAAAATTTATGTGAAAATGACTTTTTTATATGTTAAAAAAAATCTGAAGAATATATTCTTTAAAAATATATATATTTTTATATGTATTTTCAAAGACATATATTTGAAAATGTATTTTTTAAAATATTTTTCATATATTTGGTAATAATATACATATATATATATATACAGTTGCAAGAAAAAGTATGTGAACCCCTTGGGATTACGTGGAGTTTTGCATGAATTGGGCATAAAATGTGCTCTGAACATCATCTAAGTCACAACAATAGAAGAACACAGTCTGCTGAACATAATACTACACAAACATTAGATGTTGCCATGGTTTAATTGCACATGACATGTAAACATTCACAGTGCAGGGAGGAAAAAGTATGTGAACCTTTGGACTTAATAACTGGTTGACCCTCCTTTGGCAGCAATAACCTCAACCAAACGTTTCCTGTAGTTGCAGATCAGACCTGCACAATGATCTGGAGTCATTTTGGACCACTCCTCTTCACAAAACTGTTTCAGTGTAGCAATATTCTTGGGATGTTTGGTGTGAATCGCTCTTTTAAGGTCATGCCACAGCATTTCAATCGGGTTGAGGTCAGGACTCTGACTGGGCCACTCCAGAAGGCGTATTCTGTGCTGTTGCAGCCATTGTTTTGTTGAATTACTTGTATGATTTGGGTCATTGTCCTGTTGCATCACCCATCCTCTGCGGAGCTTCAGTTGGCGGACAGATGGTCGTATGTTTTCCTGCAAAATGTCTTGATAAACTCTGGAATTCATTTTCCCATCAATGACAACAATCCGTCCAGGCCCTGAGGCAGCAAAGCAGCCCCAAACCATGATGCTTCCTCCGCCATGTTTCACAGTGGGGCTGAGGTTTTGATGTTGGTGTGCTGTGCCTTTTTTTCTCCACACATAGTGTTGTGTGTTCTTCCCAAACAACTCAATCTTGGTTTCATCTGTCCACAGTATATTTTGCCAGTAGTGCTGTGGAACATCCAGGTGCTCTTTTGCAAACTTCAAACATGCTGCAATATTCTTTTTGGACAGCAATGGCTTCCTCCGTGGTGTCCTCCCATGTACTCCATTCTTGTTTAATGTTTTCCTTATTGTAGATGTGTCAACAAAAATGTTAGCATGTGCCAGAGATTTCTGTAGGTCTTTAGCTGACACTCTGGGATTCTTCTTTACCTCATGCAGCATTCTGCGCTGTGCTCTTGCAGTCATTTTTACAGGACGACAACGCCTAGGGAGAGTAGCAACAGTGCTAAACTTTCTCCATTTGTAGACAGTCTGTCTTACCGTGGACACATGAACATCAAGGCTTTTGGAGAGACTTTTGTAACCCTTTCCAGCTTCATGCAAGTCAACAATTCTTGATCGTAGGTCTTCTGAGAGCTCTTTTCTGCGAGGCATGGTTCACATCAGACAGTTCTTCTTGAAACCAGTAAACCCAAAACAGGTGTCAGCAACACATCCAATATCATCACACTGATTGGAGTCAAGGTTGGCTCACTCCTGGCTCCAATTAGCTCTGGGAGAAGTCATTAAGCTAGGGCCTCACATACTTTTTCCTCCGTGCACTGGGAATGTTTACATGTTATGTGCAATTAAACCATGGCAACATCTAATGTTTGTGTAGTATTATGTTCAGCAGACTGTGTTCTTCTATTGTTGTGACTTCGATGACGTTCAGAGCACATTTTATGCCCAATTCATGCAAAACTCCACGTAATCCCAAGGGGTTCACATACTTTTTCTTGCAACTGTATATATATAGAATACGGCCAAAATTGTAGTATTTCAAATATAAGTCAATAAATTTGGGAAGAATATTTTTGGAATGCATTTACAAATATATGTAAAAATGTATGTGAAAATGACTTTTTTATATGTTAAAAAAAATCTGAAAAATATATATTAAAAAAAATATTTTTTATATGTATTTTCAAAGACATATATTTGAAAATGTATTTTTTTTAAACATTTTTCATATATTTTTGGGACTCAGATTTCCGCTGCCGCACCACGCTTCGCCTGCCCAACAAGTGAGCTAAAATGAAGTCATGTTGGCTTTGAACATCCAATCCTACTAAATAAATCAGCATTATTGTGGATTCCTCTGCCTGGCTGTACGTTTAATATAAAAACACGATCAGTTTATATTATACTTTAGAAAAATCAGTTTTAGAATTTAATTGTTTTAAGTGTTTAAAATAACTCAGCAGCTCTATAGCTCTAGGTGACTCCATCACATTCATATGTTGGATACTCACCTGTTCAATCCTGGAACCTGTAAAGAGAATAAGAAAACAAAAAAGATGTAATTATTTTATTAAATAACAACATAATAATTCACATTCTTGCTGCCAAGGTTGGTGTGGTTAGAGCCGGGGGCCCCAAACATTTCAAACAAAGGGCCGGTTTATGGTCCTTCAGACTTTAAGAGGGCCTGAGTGTGGCCAGTGGGGGGGGGGGGGGTAGAAAATGTCCGGATCCGGCATCAGTGAGAATAAACATGGCCTCAGGGATGGTCAGTGGGAGGAATAGTGCCCCATCATTGGTGTCAGTGGGAGGAATAGTACCCCATCATTGGTGTCTGTGGGAGGAATAGTGTCCCATCATTGGTGTCAGTGGGAGGAATAGTGCCCCATCATTGGTGTCAGTGGGAGGAATAGTGCCCCATCATTGGTGTCAGTGGGAGGAATAGTGCCCCATCATTGGTGTCAGTGGGAGGAATAGTGCCCCATCATTGGTGTCAGTGGGAGGAATAGTGTCCCATCATTGGTATCAGTGGGAGGAATAGTGCCCCATCATTGGTGTCAGTGGGAGGAATAGTGCCCCATCATTGGTGTCAGTGGGAGGAATAGTGCCCCATCATTGGTATCAGTGGGAGGAATAGTGCCCCATCATTGGTGTCAGTGGGAGGAATAGTGCCCCATCATTGGTGTCAGTGGGAGGAATAGTGCCCCATCATTGGTATCAGTGGGAGGAATAGTGCCCCATCATTGGTATCAGTGGGAGGAATAGTGCCCCATCATTGGTGTCAGTGGGAGGAATAGTGCCCCATCATTGGTGTCAGTGGGAGGAATAGTGCCCCATCATTGGTGTCAGTGGGAGGAATAGTGCCCCATCATTGGTATCAGTCTGAGGAATAGTGCCCCATCATTGGTGTCAGTGGGAGGAATAGTGCCCTATCATTGGTATCAATGGGAGGAATAGTGCCCCATCATTGGTGTCAGTGGGAGGAATAGTGCCCCATCATTGGTGTCAGTGGGAGGAATAGTGCCCCATCATTGGTATCAGTGGAGGAATAGTGCCCCATCATTGGTGTCAGTGGGAGGAATAGTGCCCCATCATTGGTGTCAGTGGGAGGAATAGTGCCCCATCATTGGTATCAGTGGGAGGAATAGTGCCCCATCATTGGTATCAGTGGGAGGAATAGTGCCCTATCATTTGTATCAGTGGGAGGAATAGTGCCCCATCATTGGTGTCAGTGTAAGGAATAGTGCCCTATCATTGGTATCAATGGGAGGAATAGTGCCCCATCATTGGTGTCAGTGGGAGGAATAGTGCCCCATCATTGGTGTCAGTGGGAGGAATAGTGCCCCATCATTGGTGTCAGTGGGAGGAATAGTGCCCCATCATTGGTGTCAGTGGGAGGAATAGTGCCCCATCATTGGTGTCAGTGGGAGGAATAGTGCCCCATCATTGGTGTCAGTGGCAGGAATGGTGCCCCATCATTGGTGTCAGTGGGAGGAATAGTGTCTCATCATTGGTGTCAGATAAAGGCTAGCAAAGGGCCACATCTGGCCCTCGAGCTGCAGTTTGGATTAGAGCAATGGTTCTCAAACTTTTTGAGACCACCCACATGGAAGAAAAATATATTTGAAATACTGCAATTTTGGCCTTATTCAGTATATTTCAATATATCTATACTGTATGTTGAAATGCTTTTTTTATTATAAAATATATGACAAATATTTTTCAAAATACATTTCAAATACACTGTTTGTCTTTAAAAATACAAATCTACATTTTTTGGAATGAATTTACAAATATATGTAAAAATATTAAAAATGCGCTTTGAAATGCGTTTTTTATATATTACAGAATATATGAAAAATATTTTTAAAAATACTGCATATATTTTTTAAATATATTCTTCAGATTTTTGTGAACACATAAGAAAGTAATTTTAACATATATTTGTAAATGCATTCCAAAAATGTAGATTAAATGCATTTTTAAAGACATACAGTATATTTGAAAAGGTATTTTTAAAAATATTCTTCGTACATTTTGTAATAAAAACGCATTTTAACATACAGTATTCAAATATATGTCAAAATATTTGGGAAAAATATTTTTTAAATATATTCCATATATATTTTTCTTCCATATGGGCCCACAAATATTGAAATAAATATTGAAATGAATGCATTTCAACATGCAGTACACACACACACATATATATATATATACTGTATGTTGAAATGCATTTTTTATTACAAAATATATGAAAACTATTTTTTAAAACATATGTTTTTTAAATATATTCTTCCGATTTTTTTAAAATATAGTTTTACATATATTTGTAAATGCATTCCAAAAATGTAGATTAAATGCATTTTTAAAGACATGCAGTATATTTGAAAATGTATTTTAAAAATATTTTTCATATATTTTGTAATAAAAAATGCATTTCAACATACAGTATATATATATATATATATATATATAAATATATATATATACTGTATGTTGAAATGCGTTTTTTATTACAAAATTTATGAAAAAAAAATATATATGTTCAAATATATTTTTAAATATATTGAGTACAGCCAAAATTGTAAAATATATACTGAAATGCTGGAAGGCTCTGGATGGGGCTGGGTGTCAATGTGGGGGGATGGAGGTTATGGAGGTTAGGAGACCCTGCAACAGACTTGGTTCCCTAGGAATACTGGTGGAGGTTGGGGGGGGGGGACACTATGGAGGGCTGGAGGCTCTTCAGAAGGCTTGGGGGTACTGTGGGAGGCTGAAGGCTCTAAAGGGACCTGTGGGCCACTATAGGGGGTTGGAGGACTCTATGGGATCTGGGAAGCATTGTAGGAGGTTAAGGGATCTGAAGATGGTTAGAGGTCCAGAAGAGAGGGCGTGGCCTACTAACCTTTGGGAAGCCGACTTGTATCTAGGTAGGTGTAGCAGACATCTTGTGGATCGGGGTCGGTGTTATTACCTAGAGCAAAAAAAAGAGGTGATTTCATAATAAGAAAATGGATAGAGTACAATGTGGAAATGTGAAAAATAAATTAAAATAAATAAATAAATAAATATATATATATACACAATTTTCTATAATAAAAAAAAAAATATATATATATATATATATTTTTTTTTTTCAAATTACAAGTCAAAAACCTGTACACATGAACTAAAACTTTTTTTTATACATACATACACAGTTTTAGGTTTAGTGCATGTGTACAGGTTTTTGACTTGAAATTTGAAAACAGAAATAAACAAAATAATAAAAATAAATAAATAATAAGAATAATTAAAAAATAATAAATAAATAAATATATATATATGAATTGTATCTCAATGTGTAACTCCCTCCCTCCTGGGCGCCCACCACCCGGCCTCACTCTTCTCACTTGCCTTCTGATAGGAGTCCATTGGTCTTTGTCTGATCAGAATGGCACCATGGCCGAATTGGACCTCAATGTGTAGCTCCCTCCCTCCTGGGTGCCCACCGCCCGGCCTCTCTCTTCTCACCTACCTTCTGCTAGGAGTCCATTGGTTTTTGTATGATCAGAATGGACCTCAATGTGTAGCTCCCTCCCTCCTGGGTGCCTACCACCCGGCCTCTCTCTTCTCACCTACCTTCTGCTAGGAGTCCATTGGTCTTTGTATGAGCAGAATGGACCTCAATGTGTAGCTCCCTTCCTCCTGGACGCCCACCACTCAGCCTCCCTCTTCTCACCTGCCTTCTAAAAGGAGTCCATTGTTCTTTGTATGATCAGAATGGCACCATGACCGAACTGCACCTCAATGTGTAGCTCCATCCCTCCTGCGTGCCCACCACCCGGCTTCTCTCTTCTCACCTGCCTTCTGAAAGGAGTCCGTTGGTCTTTGTATGATCAGAATGGCACCATGGCCGAACTGGACCTCAATGTGTAGCTCGCTCCCTCTTGGGTGCCCACCACTCGGCCTCCCTCTTCTCACCTGCCTTCTGATAGGAGTCCGTTGTTCTTTGTATGATCAGAATGGCACCATGGCCGAATTCTACTTACCTGATGTAGATATTGCTTGATGTGGCTTTTGGTGTGAAAAACATTTTCTTTTTTTACATATCCAGATGAGAACAGCAGAGATGACAATGACCGGAAGACTCCCAACGACGGCCGCCGCCATTACTGGCAGGGGGAATTTTGTACCTGTAAGAAACATGTTGCACTGAACGTCACAGAAAATGGCAGTTGTGTCTGTAGACCCCAATGTAGCATTGTACGGTGCTGCCACAGCAGTCTTCTCATAGTCACGTGTTGAGTTTCAGTATGTTCCTGTATAGCCGACTTCTGTAACATGTTTCCATGTTTCAGCCCTTAGCTAGGAACTGTTGGGAAAATCTAGCTGGGCTTTCTGTTGAACAGTGAGCTGTAACTGTTAGTAGTGCCTGCTTAGTGTGTTCAGTTGCTGCTAGTTCTGCCTTTGGATTCCTCTGTATCCGAGTAAATGTAGCGCCCCTCTAGTTAGCTAGGGGGAGCTAGCTAGGTTTGTTTTAGTTAGAGGCTGAATAGCAGCCTGGTGTGAATTAGCCTGGGATGAGTCAGCCGGGTCACTTTCAGGTCAGGGCTGAGGGCTCTGCAGATCACTTCAGCGATACCTCCCCCTGCTCTAGAAACTTGAGAAGTTTCTAGAAGGCAGTGGGTAGGGGTGAGGAGGGGCTGATCTGCATACTTAGGGGATCTTGGCCAATCCCCAAGCAGGAGGCTTGGCATGGGGCCAGGACAGCCCTTAAATATGAGACAGTGTGCAAATAAACAAACAGAGGGCGCACGGGCCTAGTGCATTACCTTCTAGACCTGAGATTTATTAAATATAAAGTAGTATACTCACAAAAGAATAAAATCAAAGGCACATCACAAAAAAGACAGTGTGGTCCAATCTCCCTCGGGCTCTGAGGAAGAGGTTCTGCCTCGAAACACATTGGCCATTTGGAGGCCTACAGTCCCCCAACAGCCACCATCTAGGGAGATTGGACCATGATGTCCTTTTTGTGGTGTGCCTTTGATTTTATTCTTTAGTGAGTATACTACTTTTTTTTCAAGAAATCTAATTTTTAGAAGGTAATGTACCAGGCCCTAGACTAGCATCCTCTGTTTGTTTCTTTGCACACAGCTTCTTTGGATTTCCCTGGTCCGTTGAGGGCAGCAAGGCTTGCATTCCCAAAAAGTACTCCATGTGGGGTTACTGACATTCTGGAGCTCATTGTCCAGCGCAGGAGTTTCAGCATTCATTTGCTCATGCTTTTTTATCTTATACATGAGACAGCCTGATCAGCAGGGGGAGTAGAGTCGGGTGGAAGATGGAGTGAAGGCTGGAGTGGTGTCAAGGTCCTACCTTTCTTCAGAGCTTGTGCATCTCCATGAGCTGGCCTCCATCTTGGTTTTCTGCAAAGCATGGTGGGAAAGAAGGGATATGGGGAGTACCTGGACGTGTTTGACAAGGTGCGTGCCGGTGCTCTGCCTCCTCATCGTCCATACGATTGTGCCATAACCTTACAAACTGGTGCTACTCCTCCGCGTGGCAGGGTGTATCCTCTTTCGGTGGCAGAGAATCAGGCCATGGAGGAATACGTTGCGGATGCGCTTTCCCGGGGGCACATTCGCAAGTCTACGTCTCCAGCAGGAGCTGGGTTTTTTTTTGTGAAAAAGAAGGGAGGTGAGCTGAGACCCTGCATTGATTTTAGGGGTCTCAATCGGATCACGATTAAAAATGCTTATCCTATTCCGTTGATCACCGAGTTGTTTGACCGCCTCAAGGGAGCAACGGTCTTTACTAAGCTCGACCTTAGGGCTGCCTACAACCTTGTACGGATCAAGGAGGGCGATGAGTGGAAGACCGCGTTCAACACCAGAACCGGCCACTATGAATACCTGGTTATGCCCTTCGGGTTGTGTAACGCACCCGCGGTCTTTCAGGAGTTTATTAACGATGTCTTACGTGACTTGTTGCAGCAGTGCGTGGTGGTTTACTTGGACGACATCCTGGTTTACTCTGCGTCTATGGAGACTCATATCCAGGATGTTAAGCGGGTGCTGCAACGGTTACGTGAAAACGAGCTTTTCTGTAAGCTCGAGAAGTGTGAATTTCACCAATCCCAGGTTGCCTTTTTAGGCTACATCATTTCCCCGATGGGTTTTTCTATGGACCCTGAGAAGGTTTCAGCGGTTCTGCAGTGGCCTCGTCCCAGTGGTCTTCGGTCCATTCAGCGCTTTTTGGGATTTGCCAACTATTATCTGAAGTTTATCAGGAACTTTTCCACATTGGCAAAGCCTCTCTCAGATCTGACCAAGAAGGGCAGTAACCCTCACGAGTGGTCACCCGAGGCCATCTCAGCTTTCAAGGCTCTGAAAGCCGCCTTCACTTCGGCCCCAATTCTGTCTCATCCCAATCCTGGGTTGCCTTTTGTTCTCGAGGTTGATGCATCTGAGACAGGAGTAGGCGCCCTCTTGTCCCAGCGACGGTCACCCGAGGGACCCCTACTTCCTTGTGGGTTCTACTCCAAGAAGCTTTCCTCTGCAGAGTGCAACTACCAGATTGGAGACAGGGAGTTGTTGGCCATTATTCTGGCTCTCAAGGAATGGAGGCACTTGCTTGAGGGTTCTGTGGTCCCGGTCCTAGTTCTCACTGACCACAAGAACCTCACATATCTCTCGGAGGCTAAGAGGTTGACACCCCGTCAGGCCAGGTGGGCTCTGTTTTTGTCACGTTTTAACTATGTGGTCTCTTACTTGCCTGGTTCCAAGAATGTCAGGGCTGATGCCTTGTCGCGGCAATACTCTGAGCTGTCCAGGGAGGACACTGAGCCGACCTCGGTCATTCCTCCAAACCAGATCCTGGCTGCCATTCGTACCAACCTGACTTCTCCCCTTGGGGAGCAGATTTTGGCGGCTCAAACTAACGCTCCCCCTGAGAGACCTGCTGGAAGATGTTTTGTACCTGAGGGATTGCGTACCCGCTTGCTACGTGCCTACCATAATGCCAAGACTGCCGGTCATCCTGGTAGGAACCAATTGTCCTGGGTCGTTTCTCGGTTATTCTGGTGGCCATCTCTCCGTTCTGACATCGCCTCATATGTAGCAGCTTGTTCGGTCTGTGCCCAGAATAAATCTCCTCGGCACCTTCCATTGGGCCTTCTGCAACCCATTCCCAATGGGGAGCGTCCCTGGTCACACCTGGGAATGGATTTTATTGTGGATCTTCCTGCGTCTCAAGGTCATACGGTCATTCTTATGGTGATCGATCGTTTTTCTAAGATGTGCCATTGCGTTCCATTCAAGAAATTGCCGACTGCACAGGAACTGGCTACGGTTTTCGCCAAGGAGATCTTTCGCTTGCACGGGTTGCCCAAGGTGATTGTCTCGGACCGTGGGAGCCAGTTTGTGTCCAGGTTCTGGCGCGCCTTCTGCTCCCAGTTGGGTATCGAGCTTTCCTTCTCTTCGGCCTACCACCCTCAGTCCAATGGGGCTGCGGAGCGTTCCAACCAGGCCCTGGAACAATTCCTTCGTTGCTATATATCGGATCATCAGGACAACTGGGCCGATCTCCTGCCATGGGCAGAGTTTGCGAGGAACTCGGCTGTCAACTCCTCCTCTGGGATGTCCCCCTTCATGGCCAACTATGGGTTCCAACCCGCTGTATTGCCTGAGTTGTTCTCTCCACAGGACATTCCGGCTGTGGATAACCACCTGACTGCTCTGCGCTCCTCATGGGGGCAGATTCAGAGGTCCTTGAAGGACTCAGCACAGCGCCAGAAGCTCCAGGCTGATCGTAGATGGTTGCCCGCTCCCTCATACCAGGTCGGAGATCGGGTGTGGTTGTCCACTCGCAACCTCAAGCTTCGGGTGCCCACACCAAAGCTGGCCCCCCGTTTTGTTGGTCCTTTCCGCATTCTTCGCAGGGTGAACCCGGTTGCCTATGCCCTTGCTCTTCCTCCTGGGATGCACATCTCCAATGTCTTCCACGTATCCCTGTTGAAACCTCTGATCTGTAATCGCTTTACTGCCTCTCTGCCTCGTCCTCGTCCTATCAGGGTCGACGGTCATGAGGAGTATGAGGTGAGCCGCATCTTGGATTCTCGGTTGGTCCGCGGTCGGGTACAGTTTTTGGTCCATTGGCGTGGTTATGGTCCCGAGGAACGTTCCTGGGTTCCTTCCGCGGATGTTCATGCTCCTGCCCTCCTCCGCGCTTTTCACGCCCGATTTCCTCAGAAACCTTTTGTGGAGCCACGGAGGGGGAGGGGCCCTTGAGGAGGAGGTACTGTCAAGGTCCTACCTTTCTTCAGAGCTTGTGCATCTCCATGAGCTGGCCTCCATCTTGGTTTTCTGCAAAGCATGGTGGGAACCTTTATGCCTTCAGGCTTCTGCGGCTCCTCCTCAGAAGGGTGTGGTTGAGCACATTTAAACCTGCTGTCTGCAAGTGTGCTCTGCACTTGTGTCCTGTATGTTGCCCTGTTGCAAGCTCTTGTGTTGTTCCCATTGCTCTCCTGGTAACCGATTTGGCTTGGACAAGACTACTCTCTGCGTTAACCCTTTATCTGACCTCCCGTTGTTGAACCCGGCCCGTGACCTGAGTATTCTTTGCCTACCGTCTAGTACTGTCTGCTCCGTTGTTATTGACCCGGCTTGTCTGACTACTCTACTCGTGATCCCATCTAGCTCCCACCAGCTGTACGCCATTGGCGGCAGTCGTTATCGCAGCTGGGGTCACTCGGGGGCCGCGACCTGGTCTCAGGCTGCGTCAAGTCCATCCCCACCATCAGGGGCTCTGGTGAAGGGTAGCCTGGGGCTTAGACTCCGCGCCCTGAGGGACTCTGGTCTGTGGGTAGTGGCTGTCGTCAGTAGCAGCGTGACCGTACCATAGGCCTGCCTGCCCATTCGAGCGTTCCTGCCCTGACAAGTGGGGAGCCTGGGAGGGGGCCTACCTGCAGCCAGGAGGATCTCTCAACCTCAACCATCCTCTGAGAGAAGACAGCCTGGGAAGCAGGGATTGAGCCAGCCTGGCGTATGACCTGAAGGCCGCCACCAACCCACAAGCTTGCAGGAGAGGACCGAGTGAGTAATCCCACACCCCTGGGGCCAGATAAGGGGAGAGGGCAGTCAGGTGGCCAACCCAATTAGCTCCTCATCTGGAGCTGCTTGACTAAAGTAGCAGTTTCTGGGTCCCCTGATCAGCAGGGGGAGTAGAGTCGAGTGGAAGATGGAGTGGGGAGCCTGGGAGGGGGCCCAGGAGAGGGGCCTACCTGCAGGCAGGAGGATCTCTCAACCTCAACCATCCTCTGAGAGAAGACAGCATGGGAAGCAGGGATTGAGCCAGCCCAGTGTATGGCCTGAAGGCCGCCACCAACCCACAAGCTTGCAGGAGAGGACTGAGTGAGTAATCCCACACCCCCGGGGCCAGATAAGGGGAGAGGGCAGTCAGGTGGCCAACCCAACTAGCTCCTTATCTGGAGCTGCTTGACTAAAGTAGAAGTTTCTGGGTCCCATTGCCCAGGGATTCCCTCAGGCAGCTGGGTGGAGAGGAGATTTCATCTGGGGTCTGAAATTGTACATCAGGAAGGCAGAGAGCTCTCCAAGAAGATACTTTTTGTCTGTGGACTTGTTGCTAGGTAGTTGTCCTCAAGTTGAGTTTCCTGGGGCATCCCATACACCCCTCAACCCTATCCAAGTTCAATACCCCTTAAAAAAAACAAAAAAAAACCAAGCTCAAGGACTTTTTACTGTCTCCAGTGTGCAAGCTCTGAAGAAAATGCCTGTTGCCTGGCTATGCAGGACCATAGGGGGACCCAAAACTCAGAGACTTCTAAGGGGGTGGTGTTACATAACCTAGGAAGGTTCTGGATGTATAGGTGGAACTTATGCAGAACACAGTAGGAATGTTAATGCTGTTCAGCCAATCCCAGAGAGTACAGCCCTGAAGGATGCTGGGAGAGGGAATTTATTCTTTGGACATACTGAGCCCTGCGTCTTTCCTGGATAGGATTGTACCAGCCTGGGGGGAAGGCACACTGCCTCCCCAGGCACCTGCTGCCATGCAGTCTCAGGTGGACGAACTAAGGGCTTGAAATAGGGGAGAGAGTGACCCTGGGTCTTCAGCAAGCTGACTGAGGGGAGCTGCCTCCCAAAGGTCTGTCTGGAGCTACCGGAGGGTATCACTTGGAAGATTGCATGGAGGCTACCATTCTGTCCATGAGCCTTGTGAGTACAGACCCTGAGGGATCTTTGGGACTCCATGTGCTTTGCTACCTCTCTGGTGTTTTATAGTCAGGTGGGCCTGAAAAAGGGGTTACCAGCTGGTGTCGTCAGAAGCTCTGTCCATGTAGCCCCTTTCTGTCATTGGGACTTTGTCCAAGGCTGCTAGTTAAGGAAGTTCTGTCCTCAACTGTAACTAGTTCTATTCCTGGAGTATCCTACAAAATTCCCCATCCCTATCCAAGCTCTCCAATAATAAAACTAAAGAAAACCAACAACCCCCTAGACCAGGGGTGGGCAAACTGCGGCTCTCCAGCTGTTGCAGGACTACAGGTTCCATCATGCCTCTGCAAGTCATAGGAGTCATGCTTGTAACTTCTGGTCTTTGCAATGCCTACATGGGAAATGTAGTTCCACAACAGCTGGTTTGCCCACCCCTGCCCTAGACTGATCATTGGAGGCAACGAGCAAAAAAGTGTGTACCTGGCTGTGAAACTACCTTGTGCTTGGCTGTGGGGTGACGTTAGGAAAGACCTGGACATTACTATAGCCGCTCCTACCTGGGGAAGGACAATGCCTGCAGGAAGAACCCCCCAAAAAACATTCTTTGTATACACCAGCCTGGAATAAACTACAATGGATTTCACTTCTGCATCATCTTGATGAGTTAACACTGCCTGTGGATCTTCTCAAGTCAGCAAGTTGCCAATCTATCTATAGAGGCTGGGTCTCAGGAGGTATGTCTTTTATATCAAGTGATATTTGAGAAAGAATATCAGAATATCAGATCAGATGCTTATTCAGTTCTTCAGGCTCACCGTGTATCTGGATATGGAACCCATCACTCCTCTTCCTCACAGTGTCAGACGGCGTCCTCACTTCACAGGTATAATTCCCAGAATCCTCCAGCTGAGCTGACCGCACTCTGTATGTATCGGATACATTGAATTCCCGCACAGTCTGTCCATCTCTGTAGAAGGCAAAGTGCAGCTCTGTGCCGCCTCTGAGCGGATCCAGTCTGGTGTCACACGTCACCGTCATCTCACCTCCTTCTATTACCCTGGACGAGGTCACATTTATTTCTGGAGGGGAGAAGAGTTCTGGAGGAGGAAAGGAGGACAATGATTGGCCAGTGTGAGTCCTATTCCCTCAACATGTGAACCTCAGGAAATAATGAAATGAATTAATGGATAATTAGACCAAAGGCATTCATTCACTTTGACACCCTCACCATGGATCTGGATATGGAGCCCATCACTCATCTTCCTCACAGTGCCAGATCTCCTCCTCACTTCACAGGTATAATTCCCAGAATCCTTCAGCTGAGCTGACCACACTCTGTATGTATTGGATACATTGAAATCTCTCACAGTCTGTCCATCTCTGTAGAAGGCAAAGTGCAGCTCATTGCCACCTCTGAGCGAATCCAGTCTGGTGTCACACGTCACCATCATCTCATCTCCTTCTATTACCCTGGACGGGGTCACTTTTATTTCCGGAGGAGAGAAGAGTTCTGGAGGAGGAAAGGAGGACAATGATTGGTCAGTAGGAATCCCATTCAATGTCAATGGATGACAAAGAGAACATGAATGTCTAAAAGTAACATGGAATCAGACACGCCCAACTCTGACTTCATTTCATCTGCTCACCATGGATCTGGATATGGAGCCCATCACTCATCTTCCTCACGGTGTTAGACGTCGTCCTCACTTCACAGGAATATTTCCCAGAATCCTTCAGCTGAGCTGACGGCACTCTGTATGTATTGGATACACTGAAGTCCTTCACAGTCCGTCCATCTCTGTAGAAGGCAAAGCGCAGCTCTGTGCCGCCTCTGAGCGGATCCAGTCTGGTGTCACACGTCACCGTCATCTCACCTCCTTCTATTACCCAGGACGGGGTCACTTTTATTTCCGGAGGAGAGAAGAGCTCTGGAGGAGGAGATGGTTAGAAATGACAAATGATGGGGGGTGGTAATTATTCTGTAAATGTTGATGATCCCACAATGCTGTGCAGACAGAGAACAATTGATATCAGTGTTTGGCCAGGTGGAGCTCTTGTACCCATTACAGCAATACACAGTAATAGAGAGCACAGTATGGGCAGGTTGGCACCAGTTGGCTTCATCTCATACCTTTGTTCAGTAAACACTTCGATTTGACCCATTTATGTAATGAATTTTGGTGCTGGGCACTTCAGTCCTCAATTACCCCCCCCCCCCCAAGCTTTGCCAGCCTCATTTCTGGAAGTGAAGCTGATACTGGGGCGGGTGCAGCGTTTTTTTTTTAGCGGGAACGCACTTCCGTCACTGAAAGTATTTAATGGCAAGAGCTTCTGGGGTCTGCCGAAGGGTCTATTGCTGCTGGTTCCTGGAGATCTATTGTTTTGAGCGGGTCTATTGTTGCTGTGGGGGGTTTAAGTTGCTGGGGGTTCAGTTGTGCTTGGAAGGGTCTCCTGTTGAGGAAGGGGTCTGGCTGCTGGGAGATCTATTTTTGATGCGGTGAATCTGTTGTTGCTGGGGGTGGGTGGTCTACTGTTGCTGGGGTGGTCTATGTTTTACCGCCATTCTTGTTATCATTGACAAATTCCATACAAATACTTGCATGGAAAAATGATACTTGGTTGTGTATTCTGTAAAAGGGGCAGTACTGGGAGGCAGGTAGAGGGTGGAACCAAGGGACGGTGCTCAGAGGTGGTTAGGGGGGCAGAGACAAGGGGTGACTCGGAAGGGGGGAGTACCTGCACCAGGGGCGGACTGACCATTTGGAAACTCTGGCTTTGCCTGAGGGCCTGGGGTCAGTAGGGGGCCCCATGAGATGCCCCTGGTACCTTTTTCATAGGCTTTTTTGAGTTTGGGCAAGGGCACAGGGGCCCCATGATCCCCTATTGCCTGGGGGCCCCATGAGTTGTCAGTCCGCCCTTGACCTGCACCTATTCTCTGAGAAAAAAGCCCTGGGCAGGTGTGTCTCTATGGGAGGCTGTAAAGGTCTGCCATGGAATTAGCACCACATCCAATATTCAGACAATGGCGTCCTCCAGAGCTGAATGGAAGTCTTGGCACACATATATACAGCGAAGGAAATGTGTATTTGCTGATGTTGAATGTTTGCCCCCCACACAGAAATGATCGGTCTAACAATGGAATGTTCGCCCCTCACACAGAAATGATCGGTCTAACAATGGAATGTTCGGTGTAACACTGAGAGACAGAATACAACAACAAATTCAGCAGAAATGCGTCTAACAAATGATGACTGATCTGCATGTTCATGAGGGAAAGAAGGATTTGATCCCCTATCATTCAGCAGGATTTCTGGCTCCCAGGTGTCTCTCATACAGGTAACAAGCTGAGATTAGAAGCAGTCTCTTAAAGGGAGTGCTGCTGATCTCATTGTGTTACCTGTAAAAGACACCTGTCCACAGGAGCCATCAAACCATCAGATTCCAAACTCTCCACCATGGCAAAGACCAAAGAGCTGTCCAAGGATGTCAGGGACAAGATGGTAGACCTACACAAGGCTGGACTGGGCTACCAAACTATGGCCAAGCAGCTTGGTGAGAAGGTGACAACAGTTGGTGCAATCATTCACAAATGGAAGAAACACAAAACAACTGTCAGTCTCCCTAGGTCTGGTGCACCATGCAAGATCTCACCTCGTGGAGTGTCAATGATAATGAGAACAGGGAGGAATCATCCCAGAACTACACGTGAGGATCTTGTCAATGATCTCCAGGCAGCTGGGACCACAGTCACCAAGAAAACAATTAGTAACACACCACTTGAGCCCCCTAGCGCCTTTCATTGGTGGGTCTCTCACAAATTCCACTCGTTCCTCACTGGTCGCTCTATTTGCACCTGAACGAAAATCAGGGTAAATACCAAGCCCCTCACACTGAACTTTTCAGATTCCTACAGATCAAACATTGGTTGTCCTCGGTGCTCTACGGTAAAGACCCGACCCAATTGTCATTGTTTGAACATATTTGTCATCAGATGCCCTTTTCCCCCAAACTCATATCTACTCTTTACTCACAGCTGAATACCCTCCAAATCCCTAACACTCACACTTATGTTTCCAGGTGGGAAAGATCTCTCAAAAGCACAACAGATAGGGGTTGCTGGTCACAAATCTGGACCACATTGACTTCCTGCTCCATTAATATACTCACCATGGAATTGGCCTTCAAAACTGTTATGAGGTGGTGCCTGGTTCTGTCCAGCCTTGCTCACCTGCCCCTGGTACCTGTTTCAGGGAATGGTTTGCTCCATGAGATTTCCGGTCTCACGGTTGAGTTTCAGTCGTCTGACTGGCCAAGTCATGATGACGTCACTCCTGTGCATGCACGAGCGAGGAAGTCCCGGGCCACGGCTTGGTGCTCTGAAGGAATAGTTTCGAGAATGCTGTTCCTTCAGAGCGCATACGCCGACTCTCAAAAAGAGCGAATATCTCCTAAACGGTGAACATTTAGGAGAAATTTATTTTACCTACAAGTAGGATTTATTATAAAAAAGAGTTTTCTACCACTTGCCCTCCTGAGGATTTCTCCCCCTTCCTGAGCAGCGCTGCGTTTCTTTAACTGACAACTGCGCGGTCATGCAGCATTGTACATAAATTAAATTTATGCTGTTTTTTTGCCACAAATAGAGTTTTCTTTCGATGGTATTTGATCACCTCTGCATTTTTTATTTTTTGCACTATAAACAAAAAAACCCAATAATTTTGAAGAAATATATATTTTTTACTTTTTTCTATAAAACAAATTCAATAAAAAAATTTAAAAAAATCTAATTTCTTCATAAATTTAGGCCAAAATGTATTCTGCTCCATGTCTTTGCTACAAAAAAAAATTCCAATAGGTTTATATGCACCCGCCCTCCTGAGGACTTCCCCGCCTTCCTGACCAGGCCATTTTTGCGTTACTGTGCTGCATTACTTTTATTGACAACTGCGCGGTCATGCGATGCTCCACCCAAATGAAATTTATTTCCTTTTTTTCCCCACAAACAGAGCTTTCTTTTGGTGGTATTTGATTACCAGTGTGTTTTAAATTTTTTGCGCTATAAAAAAAAGACTAACAATTTTGAGAAAAAAACAATATTTTTGACTTTTGCTTGTAAAAAAATTTTAAAAAATCAAATTTCGCCATAAATTTTGGCCAAATTATATTCTGCTACATGTGTCTGCTAAAAAAAAAAACCAATACGAGTAAATTAATTGGTTTTTGTGAAACTTATAGCGTCTACAAATGGCGGTATATTTACTGGAATTTTTTTTGTACTAGTAATGGCGGCGATCGGCAACTTTTTACAGGACTGTGGCGAGCATTCTGACACTGGGGGGGGACTGACTAACTGCCACTGACATCCCCAGTGACACCAATACAGTGATCAGTGCTAATAAAAAGCACTGACTCTGTTCTAATGGCACTGGGCAGGAAGGGGTTAACATCTGGGGCGATCAAAGGGTTAACTGTGTGCTGAGTGTGTTTTACTAGGGAGACATGCTGTGCAGAGAGATACAAAGCAGCATGTCCTTGCTGACAGGAGAGAGACCTGTGTTGTTTACATACAGATCTCTCCCCTCTCACCTTTCCCCGACGATTGCTGAGTGCCGGCCGGGAAGCGCTGACCGGGACCTGGTGATGGACATCTCTAGCCGCCAATAGCAGCGCGGGTAGGTAGGTGCGTGACCGCTGCTATTGGTGGCTAGAGATGTCAATCACCGGGTCCTGGCCGTTGCTTCCCGGCCGGCACTCAGCAATCGTCTGCCCAGAAATGCAAATCACGTATATATACATGATTCTGAACAGCCCTGCCGTTGTGTAGCAGTACTTCTGCTATAGGCCGGAGGGCAAGCAGTTGAAGAAAAAAAAAGCCGTTAGAACCATTTTAACTGCCTCCCGCCCGCCGTATAAGGTAATGACAGGCGCAAGGCGGTTCTCTTGTCATATGACGTCCTCCCACTTTAACCGTGCGTGGCTCCGGGAGAGCGCAGTGCAGCAGTCGGTGGTACGCTGTGTCCCTTAGACACAGCGGATCACCGATCAACGGAATCCCAGAGGAAATTAAATACCACCAAAAGAAAGCTCTATCTGTCTCAAAAAAATGATAAAAATGTCATATGGATACAGTGTTGCATGACCGCGCAATTGTCATTAAAAGTGTGACAGCGCTGAAAGCTGAAAATTGGCCTGGGCAGGAAGGGGGTATAAGTGCCCGGTAGGCGAGGGGTTAAGTCACTTCTTTTGTGGAGGAATTCTTTATTTTTTATTTCTGCAACCGAGTGACTTTGCCGATCTTTTCTTCTGGGAGTTCACCTTCCTCTGGATCTACCAATATTTCTAAGGATGCCGTTATAAATAGGATTTTAATTCACCTTTCACAGAGATAAAGGATCCATCTGAGTACTCATCCACAGTTGAAAGATCATAGCGTTGTATTTGTTTCGTACATTTGTACAATCCAGACTGATTCAGATCCATTTTTGGAATATGGAACTCGGAGGCAGATTTTGGTGGTTGGATCTCTTTATCATCCTTGTAGAATTTTGTGTTTATTTCCTTAAAATCTTTCACATGGTGACATCTCAGAGTCAGGGGGTCTCCTTCATATATGGCAGATGGGGGTCTCTGCAGGATGACAAATGCTGAAAGGTAAAAAAAAAGATGTACTTTAGGTTGTTCTATTCACAGCCAACAATCTGTAATGGTGGAGATGAGATGGTGGACTCACCTCGTGTAACATTTAGGAAGACGGGGTCACTGATATCACCACCACTGACCCGGCACTGGTAATCTCCTCTGTCCCGCTGTACATCAGATCCAATGATATGAAGACTCTGTTGATCTCCTGGTATTGGTTGGTTGTCTTTGTACCATTGGTAGGTCTGGGGCTCCTCTGGTCCAGTAGACGGCACATCACATGTTAGAGTCACTTTGTCATTGTATATTATATTCCCCCAGTTGGGTGTGAAGGTCACCACAGGTTTGGCACCTCCTATAGAAGAAAAGAGCTCACAGAACACATAGAGAGCAAAATGCAGATCACTGAACATATTTTGTAGAAGAAAAAAAATAATTCTCGGGAGAAATTGCAATCTTTGTAGTCCTGGCCACAGAGCTTGTTGGTAAATCTGTTTGCAACCACAATCTCCCCCCCCCCCATGTCTTAATTCACTCTCAGAACTGATATTGCATTTTTTTATTTATTTTTTTACACACACATTTAAAAATTTATTTTAGGCCCAAAGATTACTTAACTCCCCAAAAAAACATGAAATATTTCTCTGACACCCTGGAGAATAAAATGGTGGTAGCTCCAAGTTTTATAGCAAATGTTGTTACTGAGTGCAATATAATCCATCATTTCTATGTAAGGTACAAGAGACGAGGTTTCCCCGAGTACAATAGATACCCAACATGTCAAGCCCCAAAGTTGCCTACACCTGTGAAATGGGGACAAACATTAATGACGATATAAAAGCCCCTGAAGATGATTGGTTTAGAGTCAACTGTGATTAATGGGTTTAGAATGATTGATGTCACTCCGCTATGAACTGCAATATGTCACATGTGTAGTGCAATTATTATTATTATTCAGGATTTATATAACGCCAACAGTTTGCTCAGCACTGTACAAAATGAAGGCAGACATTACAGCGACAATACAATCTGGTACAAGAGGACACAGGGGGCCCGGCTCCTGGGAGCTTACAATCTAGGAGGAAGGGTCCATCCATACAAAAGGTAATAGCTGTGGGGGGGAGGAGCTGATGGAGGAAATAAAAATCAGATTACTAATTAGAAGCAGGATAGACTTCTTTGAATAGAAAGGTTTTCAGGGATTGTCTAAAGGTGGATAGATTAGGAGCAAGCCGGACAGATTGGGGTAGGGAGTTCCATAGGATGGGAGAAGTCCTGGAGGCGAGCATGGGAGGAGGTAACATGAGAACTAGAGAGCAGAAGGTCTTGGGAGGATCGAAGAGAGCGCTTTGGTTGATATTTTGAGACCAGGTCGGTGATGTAGCCGGAGGCAGAGTTGTGGATGGCTTTGTAAGTTGTTGTTAGTATTTTGAATTGTATTTGTTGGGCGAGTGGAAACCAGTGGAGGGATTGGAAGAGAGAGATGGAGGACACTGAATGGAGGTCAGTAAAGGGATTGGCAGAGAGGGGTAGCAGACACTGAATGGAGGTCAGTGGAGGGATTGGCAGAGAGGGGTGGAAGACACTGAATGGAGGCCAGTGGAGGGATTGGTAGAGAGGGGTGGAGGACACTGAATGGAGGCCAGTGGAGGGATTGGCAGAGGGGGGTGGAGGACTCTGAGTGGAGGTCAGTGGAGGGATTGGAAGAGAGGGGTGGAGGACACTGAATGGAGGTCAGTAAAGGGATTTGCAGAGAGGGGTAGCAGACACTGAATGGAGGTCAGTGGAGGGATTGGCAGAGAGGGGTGGAAGACACTGAATGGAGGCCAGTGGAGGGATTGATAGAGAGGGGTGGAGGACACTGAATGGAGGCCAGTGGAGGGATTGGCAGAGGGGGGTGGAGGACACTGAGTGGAGGTCAGTGGAGGGATTGGCAGAGAGGGGTGGAAGACACTGAAAAGAGGCCAGTGGAGGGATTGGCAGAGAGGGGTGAAGGATACTGAATGGAGGTCAGTGGAGGGATTGGAAGAGATGGGTGGATGACACTGAAGGGAGGTCAGTGGAGGGATTGGCAGAGAAGGATAGCAGACACTGAATGGAGACCAATGAAGGGATTGGCAGAGAGGGGTAGAAGAAACTGAATGGAGGCCAGTGGAGGGATTGACAGAGAGAGGTAGCAGACACTGAATGGAGGCCAATGGAGGGATTGGCAGAGAGGGGTAGCAGACACTGAATGGAGGCCAATGGAGGGATTGGCAGAGAGGGGAGGAGGACACTGAATGGAGGCCAGGGGGGGGATTGGCAGAGAGGGGTGGGGGACACTGAATGGAGGTCAGTGGAGGGATTGGAAGAGAGGGGTGGACGACACTGAAAGGAGGTCAGTGGAGGGATTGGCAGAGAAGGATAGCAGACACTGAATGGAGACCAATGAAGGGATTGGCAGAGAGGGGTAGAAGAAACTGAATGGAGGCCAGTGGATGGATTGGCAGAGAGAGGTAGCAGACACTGAATGGAGGCCAATGGAGGGATTGGCAGAGAGGGGTAGCAGACACTGAATGGAGGCCAATGGAGGGATTGGCAGAGAGGGGAGGAGGACACTGAATGGAGGCCAGTGGATGGATTGGCAGAGAGAGGTAGCAGACACTGAATGGAGGCCAATGGAGGGATTGGCAGAGAGGGGTAGCAGACACTGAACGGTTGGTATGGTGGATGAGCCTGGCAGCAGTATTCATGATGGACTGGAGGGAGGATAGCCTATGTAAAGGTAAGCCAATGAGAAGGGAGTTGCAGTAGTTGAGGCGAGAGATACCCAGGGAGTGACTTAGAAGCTTTGTGGTGTCATTGGTCATATTCTGGAGATGTCAATTGACACTTTTGTTTGAAGGTGCCCCCAACTAGTATGTTTAGATTTGCATGTGTGTGTTTGTGGTGGTTGGGGGAGGGGGTGTCTAAAAGTTTTTGTGTGACTTTAAGTGCCCGGAGTAATTCTGTAACGATTATCACAGAGACAGCAAATGAGGAAATACCTAAAACTTTGAGAATAAGAGAGAAAATCTTCAAACAGGGACACTGTCTGGTGACAACCATCTAAACAGGCTTTCCCCATACTAAGGGAGATTTTCTCTTACTTCCTGTCATATCTACAGAACAGGAGGATAAATCTCTCCAAAGAGACACAGATGGAAAAACGATAGAGGATCCCTACCCTATCAAAAATAAAATAGTTATGCCTTCAGATTTACTTTAGGGTGTAAGCTGCCATCTTGGCCTCTGATCTTCATGGTGATGCACATGTGGTCATCCATGATACCAGCCATTGATGGCTTGACAATTCAATTGAGAACTGACATAAGCAGACTAGTACCTGTAACAGTCATCATACATGGCATGGGAAAATTATAATCAATGACTCAAACCCCTCGAGTCACAGAAAACGTTAAGCTGAAAGTTTTTTCTATAGCATTCCTATATGAATGGCATATTATCCGGTATCAGCTCTGTACTCACCAGATCTTCCCTCGGTCAGAGCTGAAAAGTGAAAACGCAGATTTTAGAAATTATTATTTACAGTAAATGTCATCAACATATCTCCTGTATTTCAAACATTCTCTTCCTTTAATTTTTATTTGGAAAGTATGCGTTTTCTTTATAACAAGGATGTTCCTAGGATCCCAATTTTCTGGGGTCACCAAAAAAAGATCCAAACTGCCGCTCTCACTTAGGTGACAAGTGGAGCTAATTCAGTCCAACTCCCTTTTGGCATATAGAGAAAAACTGGCTCAGCCAGATTCTGCTAAAGTGTCTCACATGCATTCTAAAAGTGGCGCAGCATGAGCCAAATTCAAGTACAAGTTCTAGACAGGTCCATGACAAGTAGACAGGTCCATTAGAGGTAGATAGGTCCATGACAGGTAGACAGGTCCATGACAGGTAGACAGGTCCATGACAAGTAGACAGGTCCATTAGAGGTAGATAGGTCCATGACAGGTAGACAGGTCCATGACAGGTAGACAGGTCCATGAGAGGTGGACAGGTCCATGAGAGGTAGACAGGTCCATGAGAGGTAGACAGGTCCATGACAGGTAGATAGGTCTGTGAGAGGTAGACAGGTCCATGACAGGTAGACAGGTCCATGACAGGTAGACAGGTCCATGAGAGGTGGACAGGTCCATGAGAGGTAGACTGGTCCATGAGAGGTAGACAGGTCCATGAGAGGTAGACAGGTCCATGACAGGTAGATAGGTCTGTGAGAGGTAGACAGGTCCATGACAGGTAGACAGGTCCATGAGAGGTGGACAGGTCCATGAGAGGTAGACAGGTGTATGACAGGTAGACATGTCCATGAATTTGAAGCATTCTTCACCACTTTTAGAATGCATGAGAGACACTTTTGCAAAATCTGCCGGCACCAGTCATTATGAACTCCAAGGAATGTTTCCACCATCTCCCCTTTACTACACCAGTCACCCTTATTCAACTCCTTCACAGAGTGATCAGACCCCCTACCCCTCACAAGCTGCATAAGTCGATGGGTGGTGACACAATTCTGGGATCTATTTAGAAAGAGGATATAACATAAAACAATATTTTAATGACACGAGATCAGGGTCGTCACGGCAATATGGCATCATGGGCCCCTGGGCAAAGTAATGCACTGGGGCCCCGACCAGCATGCCCCTATTTACACACCTACTCTCAAGAAATATATAGAGTATAAATAGTTGATAGAATTAAATATATATTTATTAGTACTTTCAATAAAACTGATTTTAAACTGTAAGAAAGTGTGCCATAAATCAAAGACTAATCCACACAAAAGGCACAGTATTGGGGGGGGGGGCAGAAGGGCACAGTATGGGGGGACATCAGGAGGGCACAATACTGGGATCAGGAGGACACAGTACAGGGGGGCATCAGGAGGGCACAATACTAGGATCATGAGGGCACAGTATGGGGGGACATCAGGAGGGCACAATACTGGGATCAGGAGGGCACAGTACAGGGGGACATCAGGAGGGCACAATACTGGGATCAGGAGGACACAGTACAGGGGGGCATCAGGAGGGCACAATACTGGGATCAGGAGGGCACAGTACAGGGGGACATCAGGAGGGCACAATACTGGGATCAGGAGGACACAGTACAGGGGGGCATCAGGAGGGCACAATACTGGGATCAGGAGGGCACAATACTGGGATCAGGAGGGCACAGTGCAGGTTCTTGGACGCTGCCCTTGCCTTCCTGGGACAGCTTAGTAAATCCCGGACAGTTGGCAAGTATGATGTAATGCAAGATTATCATGGGGCCCCCATGCATCTGGGGCCCCCTGGGCACTACCCATACATTAAGAAAGCCCTGCGTGACACAAGGGACACTTGGCTGTAGACCAGAACATTCATCATTGACTTTGGCAATTAAAACTAAGATTTTCTGAAAATCACATTTGTGGAATCTGATTGATCTAGATCAGTGGTTTCAAAACTGGGGGCCAGATGTGGCCCTTTGATTGCTTTTATCCGGCCCTTGGGGCACTATTTCACCCACTAATACCAACAATGGGGCATACTTCTCCCCATAAACACCAAAATTTCCTGCAGTGACACAGGCAATGGATTACAATTCCTCCCACTGATACCAACAATGGGGTGCTATTCCTCCCACTGACACCAAAGATGGGGCACTATTCCTCCCACTGACACCAAAGATGGGGTCCTATTCCTCCCACTGACACCAATGATGGGGCACTATTCCTCCCACTGACATAGGGACCTTTTTTACTCCCACTGGGCACAGTCCGGTCCCCCTAAAGTCTCAAAGACAGCAAACTGGCTCTTTGTTTAGAAAGTTTGGAGACCCCCTGATCTAGATGAATGGGAATCTTCCAGCCTGTGTGACAAGACCACAAACACAGCTACAATCAATAATTATAATACAACACAAGTCAAGAAATGCTCTGCTCAGGTGCCTTCCGTAGCTCCTTTCTGTAATGTGGAATCCACCATCACTGAGAACGGCTTATACTCAACAATTGTAGCAAAATGTATTTCTCATGGAACAAGACAGCTTGTATAATGATCATTAGATGGTGTCAATAGGGACTATGATGGAAGAAGAAGAAGAAGAATTAGAAGAAGAAGAAGAGAGGTCATCATACTGTGTCCACAGCATATATAATGAGTGTGTTTTACGTCGAGCCTCCAGCAGGTTCATAGTAATGCGTTGGTTTGTGTGTCACACGATCTCCAAGGAAAAGACACTCTGATACTTCAATACTCAGAACAAAATAATAGAATACTAAGAATACAACAAAAAAGAATAAAAACTGTTTTACTTACAAAGGAACACGATGGCGAGGAGGACCGACACAGTAGCCATGACCATGAAGTTGCGATCGCCTTTCTGAGAAGCAGAAGTTATGACTCTCCTCTGACTTCCTGAGAGTTATTTATACACATTTCATCAGAGTTATAACCACTGTTGGAAGGATGTAGAAAGAGGAATAATCTGTGATAGCCAATCAGATCTCACTTCTTCGCAGGGGCGGACTGACCATTCAAGCACTCGGGCACTGTACGAGGGCCCGGGGTCAGTAGGGGGCCCCATGAAATATCCCTGGTACCTTTTTATAGGCTTTTTTGGGTGTGCTTTGAGTGTGGGCAAGGACACAGGGGCCCCATGATCCCTTATTGCCCGGGGGCCCCATGAGTTGTCTGTCCGCCCCTGCTTCTCCCTTATATAATATGATAGTCTAGACACTTCAACTTCAGAAGATTTTACCCCCTTCATGACTTCCTGAGAGTTATTTATACACATTTCATCAGAGTTATAACCACTGTTGGAAAGATGTAGAAAGAGGAATAATCTGTGATAGCCAATCAGACCTCACTTCTGCATTATGTAATGTGATAGTCTAGACACTTCAACTTCGAAGATTTTACCCCCTTCATGACTAAGCCAATTTTTTTACTATTCAGAACTGTGCAACATTCACTGGTAATTGCAGAGTCATGCAACGCTATACCCAAATGAAATTTATATCATTTTTTCACAAAAGTAGAGCTTTCTTTTGGTAGTATTTGATCACTACTGGGAGTTTACTTTTTATTATATAAACAAAAAAAAGACCGTATTTTTTTAAAAAGACTTAACAAAATTTTTTACTTACAAAAAAAAATTTCAAAAATCGAATTTCTTCATCAATTTAGGCCAAAATGTATTTTTCTACATGTCTTTGTTAAGAAAACAAAATCTCAAGAAGTGTATATTAATTGGTTTGCGTGAAAGTTATAGCATCTACAAATGATGGAATATATATACTGGAATTATTTTTTTTTTAATACTAGTAATGGCAGCAATCAGCATCTTGTAGTGAGACTGTGACGTGCGGAGGGCAATCTGACACTAACTGACTCTGGGTGGGAACTGAATAACTGACATCTCCAGTGACACTAATGCAGAGATCAGTCCTATTAGATCTACCAGTAGAAATAGAAACTAGAATCCTTTTTTGGGGAAGATATACCAATAAGAATAGTAAATACTTCATAGTCTTTCCTTTCACTCCTCTACCAGCTGCTACATAAAATGTTTTCTAGAGAGGTGAAGGTTGGAGAGGCTGGGCCAGCACAGACAATAACTGACACTCCCAGAAGACAGAGGGCTAGGTTGTGCAATGAGTCTGGGGCTGAGCTTTCATTGAATGATGTCTTTAATTTAAGTGTTATGCCAAGAGTGGACGAGTAAAATTCAGGAGACTGGTCCTGGGAGGAAATCATTTCCACCATCTTTTCTATTTACTGCATTGTACTGATCTTGACATTACTGCTGACCGGGGTCCATTAGATTTAATTTACTGTTCGCTCTTTAATTTCTTAGCCCAGAAGAATAACCATGGCTTTAACTCACAGTTTCCTTTGGATACACCATGACTACACATCACTCTAATGTCCTTCCTCCCCACCTCCAGTAAACAACACAAGGCAACTTCTTTGAACAAGAACTCAATTTACTGAATTGATTTTCAGAATATAGTTGAGTTAGCACAGAATAATTCCTTTACCTAGAATTGTTTGAATTAGAACAGGTGCATAAAAAGAGAATAACAAAACAGACCAAGCAGAAGGTTATGGGAAAACGAGAAGAATTAAATCATTTATTGAAAGAGGAAAAGAGGAGAGTATTTAAGAAGATGATATCGGTGGGGAGATAGACCTGGAAAGTATTTGATGAAAGCTCAAAGAAAAGGAAAGGTAAGGACTATATAGAGAAAATAAGAGATAATAAAGGAGAACTGAAATATTCTACCAAAAATATAGCAGAAGTGTTTAAAGAGTATTATAGTAAAGTATATAATATTAATCCTCAACAGTTCATAACAGAAGAGGAAGAGAGAAGTAAAAAAAAAAAAAAGAATAATTCCTTGACATAAATGATTATAGTTTACCCGACAGTTGGCTGTACATTGATTTGGCTGTTCTGTTAGTCTAGTGGTGCTGCCCATACCCTAAAATTAGGAAAGTCCTCATAAATAAAGTCCATTCGTGTGGTTGCTCAAAAACGTGTTGCATTGAAGTGTGATGCAGCCAGTAGAACTTCTTACACAAGTCCTCACTATATGTCTCTGGTCTCCCACACCGGACTGCACCACGAGGCTGGATTGCCCTGTATATATAGCCCCGGAAGAAGGAAAGCACCACACACATACAGAACTTGTGCTGGACTGACTGGATTGGCCACTGGTCCTGGATGGATATTGTCAGGGCTCCGGGTATGACCAGAGGTATGTGAACTGACGCAGGGAAATGCAGGCTTCAGATATGTTATAAACAATATAATTTATTAAGACTAATAATTAGAGATGAGCGAATCGAAGTATCCGAAGTGGAATTCGAGTCGAATATCGGAAAAATTTCGATTCGTGCCGAATCCGAAAAACAGCCTAATTCGGACGCGCGAATCAAAATTTTTCCGAAAATGGCGGCTGACATGTGCGGCGACGGAGCGGGGATGTCGGGGAAGGCGCGCAGACAAGGCGCGCTGCCCCATAATGCATTCCTCAACGACATGTGATCGCATCAGCCAATCAGCAGCCAGCCAGCCAGCACTGTGTAATGGTCGAGGTATATATAGCGGCCATTTTGGAAATCTTCATTTGCCTGCAGTCATTGAACAGAGGCAGACCGCTCTGTACTAGGGACAGGGACAGAGTTAGGGCCACAGAAACGAGAATTGGGGACAGAGAGAAGTTACTTAGGGGACAGAGAACCATTACTCAGGGACACAGACTTGTTAATGAGGGCCACAGAATCGTTATTTAGGGACAAAGAAACGCTAGTTAGGGCCACAGAATTCATACTCAGGGACAGACAGAATTTTCACTCAGTGCCAGAGAATTGTTACTTAGGGCCACAGAAACGTTATTAGGGCCACAGAATTTTTACTCAGGGACAGACAGAATTGTTACTGAGTGCCAGAGAATTGTTACTCAGGGACAGACAGAATTGTTACTGAGTGCCAGAGAATTCTTACTCAGGGCCACAGAATTCATACTCAGGGACAGACAGAATTGTTACTCAGGGACAGACAGAATTGTTACTGAGTGCCAGAGAATTGTTACTCAGGGACAGACAGAATTGTTACTGAGTGCCAGAGAATTGTTACTCAGGGACAGACAGAATTGTTACTGAGTGCCAGAGAATTGTTACTCAGGGACAGACAGAATTGTTACTGAGTGCCAGAGAATTGTTACTCGCACAGACACAAAATTGTTACTTGCACAGACACAGAATTGTTACTCGCACAGACACAGAATTGTTACTCAGGGCCACAGAATTCATACTCAGGGACAGACAGAATTGTTACTGAGTGCCAGAGAATTGTTACTCAGGGACAGACAGAATTGTTACTGAGTGCCAGAGAATTGTTACTCAGGGACAGACAGAATTGTTACTGAGTGCCAGAGAATTGTTACTCGCACAGACACAAAATTGTTACTTGCACAGACACAGAATTGTTACTCGCACAGACACAGAATTGTTACTGAGTGCCAGAGAATTGTTACTCAGGGACAGACAGAATTGTTACTGAGTGCCAGAGAATTGTTACTCAGGGACAGACAGAATTGTTACTGAGTGCCAGAGAATTGTTACTCAGGGACAGACAGAATTGTTACTGAGTGCCAGAGAATTGTTACTCGCACAGACACAAAATTGTTACTTGCACAGACACAGAATTGTTACTCGCACAGACACAGAATTGTTACTCAGGGCCACAGAATTCATACTCAGGGACAGACAGAATTGTTACTGAGTGCCAGAGAATTGTTACTCAGGGACAGACAGAATTGTTACTGAGTGCCAGAGAATTGTTACTCAGGGACAGACAGAATTGTTACTGAGTGCCAGAGAATTGTTACTCGCACAGACACAAAATTGTTACTTGCACAGACACAGAATTGTTACTCGCACAGACACAGAATTGTTACTCAGGGCCACAGAATTCATACTCAGGGACAGACAGAATTGTTACTGAGTGCCAGAGAATTGTTACTTAGGGACAGACAGAATTGTTACTGAGTGCCAGAGAATTGTTACTCAGGGACAGACAGAATTGTTACTGAGTGCCAGAGAATTGTTACTCGCACAGACACAAAATTGTTACTTGCACAGACACAGAATTGTTACTCGCACAGACACAGAATTGTTACTCAGGGCCACAGAATTCATACTCAGGGACAGACAGAATTGTTACTGAGTGCCAGAGAATTGTTACTCAGGGACAGACAGAATTGTTACTGAGTGCCAGAGAATTGTTACTCAGGGACAGACAGAATTGTTACTGAGTGCCAGAGAATTGTTACTCGCACAGACACAAAATTGTTACTTGCACAGACACAGAATTGTTACTCGCACAGACACAGAATTGTTACTCAGGGCCACAGAATTCATACTCAGGGACAGACAGAATTGTTACTGAGTGCCAGAGAATTGTTACTCAGGGACAGACAGAATTGTTACTGAGTGCCAGAGAATTGTTACTCAGGGACAGACAGAATTGTTACTGAGTGCCAGAGAATTGTTACTCAGGGACAGACAGAATTGTTACTGAGTGCCAGAGAATTGTTACTCAGGGACAGACAGAATTGTTACTGAGTGCCAGAGAATTGTTACTCGCACAGACACAAAATTGTTACTTGCACAGACACAGAATTGTTACTCGCACAGACACAGAATTGTTACTCAGGGCCACAGAATTCATACTCAGGGACAGACAGAATTGTTACTGAGTGCCAGAGAATTGTTACTCAGGGACAGACAGAATTGTTACTGAGTGCCAGAGAATTGTTACTCAGGGACAGACAGAATTGTTACTGAGTGCCAGAGAATTGTTACTCGCACAGACACAAAATTGTTACTTGCACAGACACAGAATTGTTACTCGCACAGACACAGAATTGTTACTGAGTGCCAGAGAATTGTTACTCAGGGACAGACAGAATTGTTACTGAGTGCCAGAGAATTGTTACTCAGGGACAGACAGAATTGTTACTGAGTGCCAGAGAATTGTTACTCAGGGACAGACAGAATTGTTACTGAGTGCCAGAGAATTGTTACTCGCACAGACACAAAATTGTTACTTGCACAGACACAGAATTGTTACTCGCACAGACACAGAATTGTTACTCAGGGCCACAGAATTCATACTCAGGGACAGACAGAATTGTTACTGAGTGCCAGAGAATTGTTACTCAGGGACAGACAGAATTGTTACTGAGTGCCAGAGAATTGTTACTCGCACAGACACAAAATTGTTACTTGCACAGACACAGAATTGTTACTCGCACAGACACAGAATTGTTACTCAGGGCCACAGAATTCATACTCAGGGACAGACAGAATTGTTACTGAGTGCCAGAGAATTGTTACTCAGGGACAGACAGAATTGTTACTGAGTGCCAGAGAATTGTTACTCAGGGACAGACAGAATTGTTACTGAGTGCCAGAGAATTGTTACTCGCACAGACACAAAATTGTTACTTGCACAGACACAGAATTGTTACTCGCACAGACACAGAATTGTTACTCGCACAGGACACAGAATTGTTACTCAGGGCCACAGAATTCATACTCAGGGACAGACAGAATTGTTACTGAGTGCCAGAGAATTGTTACTCAGGGACACCTAATCGTTGAATTAAATAGTATGTCAGACAACATGCAGAGGAGTGGCAGAGGAGGCAATGTTTTAGGAGCGAGCAGACGTGGCAGCAGAGGAAGGGGTCGAGGCAGCAGTATTCGCAGCCAGAGGCCAGTGCTCCCGGTGTCATCCAGCGGTCGTGTCTCCACCGACAACCCTGCCGTCATTGATTGGTTGGCTCGGTCGTCTTCCTCTTCCCAGGTCACCTCTGACACCTACAGCCAACGGTCGGTGGGTACGTCAGACACAACCGTTAGTTGGCATGGCCCGGGAGCAAGCCCACTGAAATCACGTGTCCTCTACCTGCCCCTGTCCTTTGCTGTTCCCTCACCAAGCGAAGTATCGCATGCTGTGGGCTCAGCCCCACTGTACAGTGAGGAAGAGCTAACAGAGGGCGGTCAGGAACGGGGGGAGACATCGGCCTTTTCAGCAGCCAAGCGAACAAGTACTGGCGAGGAGAGTGGCTCGGTAGCCGGTCTAGAGACAGGTCTGTCTCCTGACCCAGACGCAGCCGAGGGGGCTAGTAGTGAGGCGGAGACCCTACTTGATGATGAGGAGGTTGATCGCACTTGGCAGCCTCGTCGTCATCAGGCAATTTCTTCCGCATCATCAGGAGAAGAGGGTGGCAGCTTGGCAGCGAGCAAAAACAGTCGGTGGGTTGCCCAGGAGACAGCAGCAGGGTCGCATCAGTGTCAGTGGAGCCAAACGTCCACGGAGTAGAGCACCAGCTCCACTGCAGCCTACCACCACGGCCAGTAGTGGTGCCGGTGCGCACGGAGGAAGTAGCAGTCAGCCAGTGAAGAGTAGCGGGGGCAAAGTTTCCTACTCGGTGGTGTGGCAATTTTTCCTCAAGCCGCCCGAGGAAGTAAACGTAGCCGTATGTCGACTATGTGGCCAGAAATGCAAGCGTGGCCAGGGGGCCCATGTTGGGACTACAGCGTTGCGTCAGCATATGCAGCGTCACCATTCGGTGGCCTGGGAAAACCGTGATAAACATACGGCGGTTCTGCCTGCCCCAGCCCCCGCTCCATCACCCGCTCCGTTACTTGCTCCGTCACCCGACGTCGTCAATCGCCCTCTATCAGC
>NW_028318158.1:8530000-8535000 GCF_062004578.1 Staurois parvus | reverse complement strand
ACATGAATAGAAAAATGAACAAAAGCCACACTGAAAGACCAGTCTTTCAATTTTTATGCAGCTATGGAAAATAACCAACTGAACACGTTAGAAATGTTCTTAAAGTGTTAATAAACCACAACAGTAAAACCAGTCTGTATATGCAGTAAAGTATGCTTGTTATACTCACTAAGGGGTTAATCCTCCAGTGTGTGTAAAAAGGCTGTTTGATCCTGTCTTCTCTGATCCCCCCTTCTTTTACTGCCCCAATCCATCTGCTGATAGAATGGAGTCCTGGGAGCAAACTGCACATGCTCAATTTGGTGTGTATTGCTATTGAGTTGTATTGAGTTTTTTTTCCTTGGGAGAGTGCATGTGATCAGTACAGGGCCATTCAGCGCTGTGCAGACAGAGGGTCAGGGTTATGCAGCCTCATAGGACAATCAGGGGAGAATGAAAACTCCTCCTACAAGCTTTAACCAGTGCTCTGCTGGACACTGATAGAAGTCACAAGACTGCTATATACTGCTGATGAGAAAAAGGTATTTAGCAGTTTATATCTACTAAAAATAATTGCATTTCCATGTGCTGTGTACTGTGGGAGACTGGATACAGTGAATGCAGGGTCCCGGGTTTAGCAACACTTTAACATCGCCCCATAGCAGATGTACTGTCACAGGGCAGCCATGCTGTGCAAAATCACCAAAATATACGCGATTTTAAATTTCTGGGTAGGGGGTGTATGCTGCCCTACCCATGCTACCATTGGCTCCTAAGGATGTCAATCAACCAGGTCCCGGCCAGCGGACTGATCGTTAGCAAAGCTGAGAGGGGAGAGATCTGCGTGTAAACAACACGGATCTCTCGCCTGTAAGCATGGACATGCTGCTTTCTTGTTTTATCTTTTATTAGGTAATCCAATACAAAAATATAACAACCTGAATATACAGCACAATCATGTACATAAATCCCATTTTACAACATCTATTCAACTCCTCCATGCGAACAATATTTTCAACTCTATGCAACCAATCATTTATTCTTGTTGGCTCTGGGGCTTGCCAAAACTTGTAGATCAGGCCCTTAGTCGCACTGATTAAATGATAGAACACCCCACTTTTAACCACTTCCATACAGGGCACTTTTACCCCCTTCCTGCCCAGGCCAATTTTCAGGTTTCAGCGCTCTCACACTTTGAATGACAATTGCGCGGTCATACAACATTGTACCCAAACTAAAAATGTTATCAATTTCTTCACACAACTAGAGCTTTTGGTGGTATTTAATCACCGCTGGGGTTTTTATTTTTTGCTAAAAATTAACAAAAAAAGACCAAAAATTTTGAAAAAAAAAAAACCACAAGCTTTTCTTTGTTTCGGTTATAAAAGTTGCAAAATATCATTGTTCTTCATAAATTTAGGCCGAGATGTATTCTGCTACATGTCTTTGGTGAAAATAACCCAAATTAATATTTATTATTTAGTCCGTAGGAAAGTTATAAAGTTCAAACTATGGGATATATCTGAATATTGATCAATCCTGAAGTTCTGACAGCCAATCTAATTTCTTGAGGTCCAAGAATGTCAGAATAGTACAGATGACCCCTTTTTGCAAAGTAGACAGTCCGACGTATTTCATAACATGCATGGCGAGTTTATATATATTTTTTTTTTTTTTTTTTTACACACACAATTTGCTTATAGCAAAGAATTACTTTGCTATAAGCAAGCATTTACCTGAATGAAAATCGCTTCATTCAGGATTTTTTTTCTTAACTGTGATTTGGCCACAGCTAATCACATGACACAGCTGGGCTGTGATTGGCCCAGCTTGTGCATGTGATCGCTGTGACCATTTGTATACAAATGGATGAAAATGGATCCATTGTATACAACTGTCATGTGACCTGCTGTGATTGGTCACAGCAGGTCACATGGTACTGGCAACGGGGCCGGTACACAGATCTGTCATCGGCCATGTCCGAGGTACACGGCCGGTAACAAATCGCACCGCTGCGCGGCTCTGCTGGCATGCAAACTGTGCATGCCTGAAAGGACGCCATATGGCGTTCACCCAGAGGGTCGAGGGTTTCTGCAGGCCGCCATTCAGCCATAGGCCGGGCGGGAACCGGTTAAACAATTTGCCTGCAGCTCTGCATAAAATAAACACATCCACGGGTCCATTTGAATGTTGGTCCCACTAATTTCCTGGATACAATGAATTATTTCCTTCCAAAAATCCAGTATTTTATGGCACTCCCACCATATGGGTGCCATTGTACCCTTTTTCCCGCAACCTCTCCAATATAAAAGGTGAAACATCTACTTGCTGTTTATGTGTCACACTCGGTGTAATATACCATCTCGCCAAGCATTTATAATTCATTTCTACTGTGCTCAGGTTTATCACCTCGTGTGTTCATTTAAATATTTTGGTGTCCTTTTATGAAACAGAGATCCATGGCGATCCTAAGGATCGTTGCTGATCTCCGATCATTATTGGTTTAGGAAACAGATTATCAGTTGAGAACATGTTCTTCACTGATCATCTCAGCACAAAGATGGCGAGTGTATGAAGGAGCAATCTCAGCCCTTCACTGGCGATCTGAGTTCTCCTTCCAGATTCTCCAGCCCAGAGGTGGAGAATCGGAGGAACCGCAAACTAAGCAGCGATAATTTACTGCTGCTTAGTAAACGGTGTTTGACTGATCTCTTGCTGTAATCTCACGAGATTAGAGTAACAGCAGCCGTTTTCCAGCATTCAAAGCGTTTGTAGATCGCTTCTCCCTTCATTCAGAGAAGTGATCTACATGGCTTCATAAAAAGGCATTCAGAGTACAACACTCTCCTCTGAGAATGCTGGAGAACTGAGCAGCAATCATTTACCGCTGCATGATAAAAGAACACCTTTATTCTTTTGTTGCTCATTCAGTTCTGTTCCAAGCTCCTTTTCCCATGTTTCCAAGAACCCAGGAGGATCAGTTCCTTCCATATCTATCAGGATCTTATGTATTCTGGAGGTGGCTTATTTCGGAACTGTATTGACATTCAACAGTTTTTCAAATGGGTACATATCCTCCAAAGACCTCAGTGGTTGTGGGAGCGTTGAGACAAAGTGTCCTAATTGACCATACCGCCACTCATCTAATGTAAAAAAAAAAAAAATTTTTCCCCTTTAACTCGATAAGTATGCAATTTCCCCTTAATCAAAATATCCTTCAAACGTGCATTCTTATTTTCAATCAATTTACCAGAGATTATATCCTTCCCTGGAGAAAAATACTCCGTACCCTCCAAAGGAGTCAGTAAGGAATTGTATTTCCATCCTTTCTGCTTATGAATTATATCCCAAACACTTTGTTTTGTTAAAGAACAAATATTCTCATCTAATGTGCAAAATGTATGTGGTATCCATATAATCCTCCCTAACTGTGCCTTAGTGTTCTTTCCCATATTTACCAATCATTTCCCTTGTGAATTAAATGTCCAATCTATAACTCGTGATAGAATCACTGCCGCTAAATATCATTTCCTAACCAGGGGTGGACTGAGCATTTGGAAACTCAGGGCACTGCCCGATGGCCTGGGGTCAGTAGGGGGCCCCATGAGATGCCCCTGGTACCTTTTTCATAGGCTTTTTTGAGTTTGGGCAAGGACACTGGGGCCCCATGATCCCCTATTGCCTGGGGGCCCCATGAGTTGTCAGTCCGCCCCTGTTCCTAATGTTATGCAACCCAAACCCCCCATTCCTTTTTACCCTACACAATGCATGATGATATCCAATTTTTGATTTCTTATTTGCCCATATAAACCTGAGTATCATCTACTTTATCACCCCAAAGAAAGACCCTGGCAGGTTTAATGGGAGCATATAAAACGTATAAATGATTTTTGGGACCATCACCACCTTTACCAGGTTTATACAACCTATCCAAGAAGTTCCTCCCTTTGAAAGTCTCCCCAGCTCGCACCTTTATTTCATTTATTAAAAAGTAATTTGCCTGATAAGCTTTTTGTTGAAGGGGTTCATTTTATTCCCAGATAGCCTATTTCCTTTTCCTTCCAGGTAAATGGAAACTTTTTGCAGTCTCAACTTCTCTTGCTTTGGAATGTTAACATTTAGCCCTGGTTCACACTAATGCGGTGCGGAATTCCGTACCGCATCAGAATTGCACCCAGTTCGTGCGAACCACTGCGGGTGTGTATGTTAACAACATTCCGAAAGCGGTCCGCAAAACGCGGTGTGATGTGAAGAATCGGATCGCATAGGTGTGAATACCCACGCGATCGGATTCTAGTGCAGACCCAAAAAGGGTCCTGCATGTGTTTGGTGTGGGTGCGGTGTGAATAGAGCCACACAATGTATGGGTCCGATCGCACCGAACACAAATCGCATGGGATTTCCACAGGAATGCGGTGCGGTTCCTGTGCGAATCACATGCAACATATGTAGCCGCATGCATGTGAACCCAAGCTTAAGATCTCTGACTTTGCAGGGTTTATTTTCAGATTTGACAGCTTGCCATATTGTTTTAGTAATCTCATTAAATTAGGCAATGGTATTCTAGGATTCACTATATAAAACAACATGTCATCTGCCTATGCTGCCACCTTATGCTCCACTTCCCCTATCTTTATTCCTGCTATGTCTACACACTGTCTAACCCTCGCCAGCATGGGTTCTAGTGATAGTACAAATAAAAGTAGAGGACATGCTGCTGTCAGCACAGCAGTTCCGCTATAAAAAGTCACTGATCACCACTGTTACTAGTATAAATAAAATTTCCAGTAAATATATATTTATTTTTTACACATACACTGCCAATTGTGGACGCTTTAGCTTTCATGTAAACCAATTAAAACACTTTTTTTCTTTTTTTTTTCTTTTTTAAGCAAACACTGTGCAGCAGAATAAATTTGTTTAAAATTTTTTTTTTTTTTTTATTGGATATGATTTATAGAAAAAAGTCAAAAATATTTTTTTTTTAACAATTGTCGGTCTTTTTTTATTTATAGCGCATA
>NW_028318158.1:6030000-6120000 GCF_062004578.1 Staurois parvus | reverse complement strand
AATGTGTTTACTATGTAATAGTTTATATCATGCTTTCTCAAGCATTTCACTTAGGAGGAGCCCTGGAAATAAAGTGTAGGTCTTGGTAAACGTTTAATGTTTGTATCTACAGCACATGTATTAGATATAATAATTGTAAATAAAAAAAATTGTGGCATATCTGGTGTATTTGACACCCAGGGTAATTTTTTGCTCCCTGTTGTGACAGCTAGTGGGGGACCTTCTCCCCACTATCTGTCACAATATTTCCGCTCGGATGGCCACGTCATTCATTCACGGTGTTTGAATGAATGGACTACAAGTCTCGGGACTCTTAGTGGCTGTCAGCTTGTAGTTCTCAATGAACTACCACAGTGCTCTGAAGTGCTCTGGTAGTTCATTGATTCTTCCTGTTAGTGTATGTGCTTGCTCATACATCCCATACAGACAAGCAGATATACTGACAGGTCTGCAGGAGACCTGCATGGCGGTGCAATGCTTTAGACATTTCAGAAACAAAAAATGTGCATTTGTTTATTTTTGTAAAAAGGTGAACTTATCCTTTAACATTCTACAGCTCTAAGGAAAAAAATATTTGTAATTATAATCATGAAAGTAAACAAATATTAATAACAAGAATAAAAACCAAGACAGTTAAAATTGTAGTATTCCGTTACATTGGTGGATATTGCAAAAATGCCCCTTTACATTGGTGGTCAGTAGAATGGTACTGTTTTATATGGGTGGTCAATGGGAGAGGTTCCAGCTTACATTGGTGGTCAGTTTAGAAGTACTCCCTTACATTGTGGATCATTGTAGAAATGCCCCATTTCATTGGTGGTTAGTGTAGAAGTGCCCCCTTACATTGGAAGCCAACCGAAAAGGGACACTAATTGGTCATTAGTGTAGTGTACTCATATACTGAAGGTCAGTAAAAGATGTGCCAGTAGTCTAGTAATCCTTCCATTAGTGGTCAGTGGAGAGGAGTCCACTTACATTTGTTTTCAATGGAATAGTGCTACCTTGGATTTTTGATGAGTTGAAAGAACACCCTTTGTGGTGCCCCATTGCATTGGTGGTTAGTATAGTGTCCTCTTAAATTGATGGTCAGTGGGAGAGGTGCCCCATTACATTGGTTGCTAATGTATTGCCCTCTTACATTAGTATTTTGTGTAGTGTTCCCTTAATTGGTGGCCAGTAGGAGAGGTGACCCTTACTTTGGTAGTAAATGGGGAAGGGCTCCCTTACTTTAGTATTTGGTGTAGCAAGGCTCTCTTGGATTTGTGGTGAATTAAATAAATGCTCTCCCACTAGAAACTAGTTGTAATTGTAGCATCCTCTTACATTGATGGTCAGTGGGAGAAGTGCCCCCATTACATTGGTGGTCAGTGGGATAGATGCCCCGTACATTGGTGGACACTGGGGAGGGGCTTCCTTGCCTAGGTAGTTAGTGTAGCAGGGCCATCTTGGATTTGTGGTGAGGTAAACAAATGTTCTCTTGTTTTGGCTGTAAGTGTAGTGTCCTCTTGCATTAATGCTTGGTGTCGCTATACATTGGTAGTCAGTGGCAGCTATGCCCCCTTACATTTGTGTCTAGTATAGTGTCTTATTACTTGGTGATTAATGTAGTGTCTTCTTACATTGGTGGTCAGTAGGAGAGGTGACCCTTAATCGGTCCTCAATGGGTGAGGTGACCCTTACATTAGTGGTCAGTAGGAGAGGTGACCCTTACATAGGTCGACAATGGCAGAGGCAACCCTTATATTGGTGGTCAGTTAGAGAAGTGACCCTTACATTATTGATCAGTTGGAGAGGTGATGCTTACATTGGTGGTCAATGTGATAGGTGACCCTTACACTGGTAATCAGTAAGAGACATGACCCTTACATTGGTCGTCAATGGGAGAGGTGACCCTTACATTGGTTGTCAGTGGAAGAGGTGAACTTTACATTGGTTGTCAATGGAAGAGGTGACCCTTACATTGGTAATCAGTAGGAGAGGTGACCCTTACATTGATTGTTAGTGGAAGAGGTGAACCTTACATTGGTTGTCAATGGAAGAGGTGACCCTTACATTGGTCGACAATCGGAGCGGTGACACCTTCATTGGTAATCAGTAGAAGAGATGACTCTTACATTGGTCGTCAGTGGGAGAGGTGACCCTTACATTGGTCGTCAGTGGGAGAGGTGACCCTTACATTGGTCGTCAGTGGGAGAGGTGACCCTTACATTGGTCGACAGTGGGAGAGGTGACCCTTACATTGGTCGTCAGTGGGAGAGGTGACCCTTACATTGGTCGTCAATGGGAGAGGTGACACTTACATTGGTCGTCAATGGGAGAGGTGACTCTTACATTGGTCGTCAGTGGGAGAGGTGACCCTTACATTGGTCGTCAATGGGAGAGGTGACCCTTACATTGGTCGTCAGTGGGAGAGGTGGTGCTTACATTGGTCGTCAATGTGAGAGGTGGCGCTTACATTGGTGGTCAGTGGGAGAGATGACGCTTACATTGGTGGTCAGTGGGAGAGGTGATCATTGCATTGGTGGTCAGTGGCAGAGGTGGTGCTTATATTTGTAGTCAATGGGAGAGGTGACGCTTATATTTGTAGTCAATGGGAGAGGTGACGCTTATATTTGTAGTTAATGGGAGAGGTGATGCTTACATTGGTGATCAGTGGGAGAGGTAATCTTTAACATTGCTGGTCAGTGCTACAGGTTATGGTTCCACTGGTGGTCGGGGGAAGAGGCGATTGTTACATTGGTGGTCATTGGATTGAATGCCCTCTAAGAAAAGTTCCAACCTTCCCATACTCTACTAAATATGATTTTCTGTTTTTGTCAGTGTCATTTTGGGGAGATTTCCCTTCCTATCCAGCCAGAAAGTGTGAAAAATCTCACCAAGGGGACAGAAGCTCTAACCCTTCCCCGCTGTAACCAAAGCAAATATAACATTTCTGGGTAGAGTAGACTCGAAGTTCACTTTCCATGTGTGGAATGTAGGCCTTGAAATGGAAACTGTCCTTCTGTTTTGTGTATAGACACTATTATCATTTGATCGTAATACCAATCATTACGAAAATAAAAGTTAAATTGATTCAATATAAACCCAAAGAAAACACTCAGGTGCATTCCTCCATATGGACATGAAACAAACAACTTGTGTTTTCCAAGGCGCTATTTAAATGTAGCAAACAAACAAGTACACTTCAAGTGCCTGTCAAGTGCTGAAATCTGCCGAGCAACATGTTTTTCTGCCTCTGGTATTTACAGGGGTGGCAGAAAAGTGTTGCTTTTATCATTTCCATGATGCAGCCAGCCTTGACTTACAAGTAACTGTCACAATAAATGAGAAATCACGCCATGGTATTGTACACCATTGTGTTAGAGAAAGGTTGCAGCTCTTAAACGGGCACATTCTGCAGGCAACCACGAAATCTGCAATCACCGAGAGCCACTGTGACTTCCCTTCTGGATTTGTACGCTTTGATTTCTTCTCCGTTGTTTCAAAAAACAGAGAAGTGCCAGCACTGCGTGATATTATGAGGACAGGCAAGCTGGTAGGATGTGAGCATGATGTATACTGTGGTTGTGTAATAATTGCATTGTTAGCCATCAAACCAGTGTGTGAGGACATACATGAAACAATCTGTCTTGATAGTAGATTGAATGACATTTAGTTTGCTAAAACACTACGTACTGATGTCCAGACCGACTTCCTGATTATGACAACAGTAGCTCATGCCTGCTCAGTGTATGTCGGCACAGTCACTTGTAATCTTCTTAGAAGGAGCATGTGATAGGGTGACAACACAGAAACACAATTAAGAGACAGTTGTCACCCCTTAACAGGAAATGACTAAACAAGGACCTCCAGATTCAGGATCAGCATGTGTTCTTATAATGAAAGCTGCAGATTTCAACGATTGAAAACAACTTTTCAAACAACATTAATATTGTTAATATTATATGAGATTTTAGTGATTGGGTGGAATTATTTTCTTAGGACGCATGTAAACTGAGCATAAAAATTCTGCTTATGAGCTCATTTGATGTTTTTTCTTTCAGCCTGCCAACTCTATGTTAGCCTTTGTGTCCATGCACATTTAAGCATTTACAGGCATATTTGGAGAGGAGCATTTGCAGGCCAAAAAAATCCCCATCACAAGCGCTTCAGCGGTGGACTGTCTCTCGGCATCATCACATCCAATGTAGGGCTATGGATCCTGCTTTGGTCTTGATGATGTCAAGATCCTAGACCACTAGAACGTATGGGAGAAGCGTCTGTGAGGATCTCTAGCTGCAGGCAGAATCAGAGGATTGGGTAAGTAAATTTTATTTTTTATTCTCCCTAGACCTAAATGAGCAAATAACTCTTGAAGTGTGGGTGCAGTCCCACAGCAAAGGATCATTTTTAGTTGCCTGAAGTTGGGTTTAGCAAACAAGCAAAAGTTCTCCCAGTACACTTCCAGCTAACATGCAGAAATAATGGTACTATCTAGAAATTTGTGTTGAAAGAAGAGGGCTTAGTTGCACAACATTTTCAAATATATATGGAAGCCGCACTGTCTCCTCCTGTATAGTGCGGTCCTAATTCTAATCTTTGGGAGTCCCCATGTTGAAGAAGGTATAGAAATGGATGAAATAAGAGCAGGCAACCTCCTAAACCATTTCAATACCGGACAATTTTACACCTTCCTGTCCAGGCCATTTTTCATGTTTCAGCGCTCACACACTTTGAATGACAATTGCGCAGTCATACAACATTGTACCCAAACTAAAATTTTATAATTTCTTCACACAACTAGAGCTTTCTTTTGGTGGTATTTAATCACCGCTGGGGTTTTTATTTTTTGCTAAATTCACCAACAAGACCGAAAATTTTGAAAAAAAAACACGTTTTTCTTTGTTTCTGTTATAAAAGTTTGTAAATAAATAATTGTTCTTCATAAATTTAGGCCGAGATGTATTCTGCTACATGTCTTTGGTGAAAATAACCCAAATTAGGATGTATTTTTTAGTTTGTAGGAAAGTTCTAGAGTTCACAAACTATGGTATAGATCTGAAAATTGATCAATCCTGAAGTACTGACAGCCAATCTAATTTCTTGAGGTCCAAGAATGTCAGAACAGTACAGATATCCCCCAAATGACCCCTTTTTGCAAAGTAGACAGTCCAACGTATTTCATAACAGGCATGTCGAGTTTTTGAAGTTGTATTTTTTTTGTCATACTTTTTCGGATAATTAAAAAATTAAAAAAATTTTCACTTTTTTTTTTTACATACTGTCACCAGTGCAGTACAGCGTCATCATATAACTGGCATGGCGGTGATCAGGGACACTGACTGGTGACAGTATGAAAAAAAAAATATATATTTTTTTTTAATTTTTTTTATTTTTTTATTATTTTTAATTTTTTATTACTTTTTTTGTTTTTTTAAGATTTTTTTTCATATTTTACTATGACCAAAGTAGTACAATGTAACATTGTACTACTTTGGGGAAGTGATCAGTATTTTTTTTTTTTTTACACAATTTGCTTATAGCAAAGAATTACTTTGCTATAAGCAAGCATTTACCAGAATGACATAGATTCATTCAGGTTTTTTTTTTTTTTGTGCTTAGCTGTGATTTGGCCACAGCTAATCACCACATGTGCATGTGACCTGCTGTGACCATTCACAGCTAGGCACTAGTATACAATGGATGGCATGAATGAAGCCATCCATTGTATACAACTGTCATGTGACCTGCTGTGATTGGTCACAGCAGGTCATATGGTACTGGCAACGGGAGCCGGTACTCAGATCTGTCATCGGCCGTGTCCGAGGTACACGGCCAGTGACAGATCGCGCTGCTGCGCGGCTCTGCAACTGCGCGAACTGCGCATGTGCGGGAGCACGCCAATTGGCGTGCACCCGGAAAGGTGAAGCATTTTTTGCTGCCGCCAAATGGCTATAGGCCAGGCGGCTATTGGTTAAAGGCCGGTTCACACTATAGAAACGCAGTCCAGATGTGTTTCAGATGCATTTTTGCATGCACGTTTTTGGCGCGTTCCAGTGCTTGATGCGTTCCAGTGCGTTTTTTTATGCGTTCCAGTTCATTTTCCCCCTCTCTTTTTCTTCACTTTAAATAGGGGCAGGTGTGCATTTTGGTGCATTCCAGTGCGTTTTTGCTGTGTTTTACCACGTTTCAGTTCTGTGCAGAAATAATGCAGCATGTTCTACTTTTCTTTTTTTTTTTGCAACTGGAGCGCACTGGAACTGTAAGCACTGATGTGAACTGTGACATTGACAACCATATAACCTACTTTCTGTGCGTTTTGGATGCAGAAAAAAAGCAACTAAAACGCATGTAGTATGAACTGGCCCTAAATGTGCAGGGGCATGCTAGAAACCCAGCAACACAGGTGCCCAATGTGTCCCCATGCCAATTCCAGCCAGCCCAATTTTATAGCTAGCTTTCAAAGGAAGGTACATAAGGAAGTTTTCCCAGAACATTACGAACTATTCTGCAAAAAAAAAAAACATATCTCCTGTAGCTCCCGACTCAAGAGTCACCAACAAATCGACAAAGTAAAGGTACATAAAAGGAACATATGGGGGAAAGTTACTATATCCTCATACACACTGGATGTTTTTACAGTGGCTGTTTTTGCCTTTTGGCATTTTTTTCTACAGCCAGTAAACTCCCCAACATGTTATCCTATGTGTCAATTCACACATAGACTGTAATAAGCATTTTTTTGGCTGGAAAAAAACTAGAGAACTAGTTAGTTTTAGCTGTAAAAACTCTCTAACGCTCAAAAACGGTAAAGCGCGCCAAACTAGCGTTTTTGGACTTTTTTTGGAGCAAAAAAGAAAAACAATTGGGGGGAAAACACATAAAACCGCAAATGCGAAACAAATGTGGCAGAACAACGCTAATGCAAAAACACTAAAAACCACTGAAAAACTCACATTTTTAAAATGACTTTTCACAGGTAATGTTACCAGCGTTATTAAAACACCCCGTGTGCATGGAGTCTGAAACTGGTTCATTCAAAATCTGGTGCAGCTGTACATGGTAGCCAATCAGCTTTTAACTTCAGTTTTTTCAATTAAGCTTTGACAATCAAACATGAAAGCTGATTGGTTTCTATGCAGTAATGCAGCTGATTTTGCATTCTCCAGCTTTAGTAAATAAAACCCTCTGTTCCGTAAGGCTGGCCATACACTATACAATTTTCTGTTCAATTTTTGCCCAATTTCCTTTAGATTTACCTTCAACTATGTAGTGCAAGGGCTTGCTTAATTGGATACAACTGAAAGTGTGGTTTAGGTTTGACCTCATATTATATGGTTTTTGGTAAATCTAAAGCAATTTTATAAAGAAAATTGTATAGTGTATGGCCGGCCTAAGTAAACCAGCACAGTTATCATTTTAGGATTGAATACTCATATGTCCAAGTATGCCCAGCTGTGACAGGTTCTCTTCACATATAGGAAAACTAAATATTAGGGAAACCAGCAAAAAATGTATTTACTACTCTATATATGATGTGGAACATTTTATAATGATAAGTTGGCCTCCAGTTGTTGTTGCTTACAAAAAATAAAAACAAAAAAAAATCCTCTAGTGCAGATATCGTTAGTCTAGGAGGAAACGTTTGTTTTGGCCATAAAGTGGGACTGGAAAGGAAAGACATGGCTGTGCTTTAGCCAAGCGGTGGTTACTAGGTGATTAGGCAGTTCTCAGATACAGTACTTCGGTATTAACTCATCAAGAGACGACTTTGTAATAAAGTACTTGACTTCCTCCTCTAGGTTCTAGTTGAAGAGGAATTTGTCCTTTCCACAAGGCCAGACTGGGATGGGAGCTGGTTCAGTTCCAGCTCACAGCTGCAAGAAGCACATACAGTATAATAGAATTACAAGCAATATAAAATGCAAATGATGACACTAAAATCATAATTAGCATTCAGTGACAGTAGAAGATGCACTATAAAAACACCATGTGGGGAGTTGTGAGCGCAGTTTGGTGGGGCATTAAATGTCAGCCAGGGAACGGTTTGGTGAGAGAATGGACTGCAGTCAGAGAGCAATTTGCTGTGGAATTACAACCAGGGTCAGTTGTCTGTGTTATTGTACCGCAACCACAGAGCAGTTTGGTGTGGTGATGTACTACAACCAGGGAGCAGTTTGGTGTGGTGATGTACTACAACCAGGGAAGTTTGGTGTGGTGATGTACTACAACCAGGAAGCAGTTTGGTGTGGTGATGTACCGCAACCATGGAACAGTTTGGTGTGGTGATGTACTGCAACCACGGAGCAGTTTGGTGTGGTGATGTACTACAACCAGGGAACAGTTTGGTGTGGTGATGTACTACAACCACGGAACAGTTTGGTGTGGTGATGTACTACAACCAGGTAACAGTTTGGTGTGGTGATGTACTACAACCAGGGAGCAGTTTGGTGTGGTGATGTACTACAACCAGGGAGCAGTTTGGAGTGGTGATGTACTACAACCAGGGAACAGTTTGGTGTGGTGATGTACTACAACCACGGAGCAGTTTGGTGTGGTGATGTACTACAACCAGGGAGCAGTTTGGTGTGGTGATGTACTACAACCAGGGAACAGTTTGGTGTGGTGATGTACTACAACCAGGGAGCAGTTTGGTGTGGTGATGTACTACAACCAGGGAGCAGTTTGGTGTGGTGATGTACTACAACCAGGGAACAGTTTGGTGTGGAGATGTACTACAACCAGGGAACAGTTTGGTGTGGTGATGTACTACAACCAGGGAACAGTTTGGTGTGGTGATGTACTACAACCAGGGAGCAGTTTGGAGTGGTGATGTACTACAACCAGGGAACAGTTTGGTGTCGTGATGTACTACAACCAGGGAACAGTTTGGTGTGGTGATGTACTACAACCACGGAGCAGTTTGGCGTGGTGATGTACTACAACCACGGAACAGTTTGGTGTGGTGATGTACTACAACCAGGGAGCAGTTTGGTGTGGTGATGTACTACAACCAGGGAACAGTTTGGTGTGGTGATGTACTACAACCAGGGAACAGTTTGGTGTGGTGATGTGCTACAACCAGGGAGCAGTTTGGTGTGGTGATGTACTACAACCAGGGAGCAGTTTGGTGTGGTGATGTACTACAACCAGGGAACAGTTTGGGGTGGTGATGTACTACAACCAGGGAACAGTTTGGTGTGGTGATGTACTACAACCAGGGAGCAGTTTGGTGTGGTGATGTACTACAACCAGGGAACAGTTTGGTGTGGTGATGTATTACAACCACGGAACAGTTTGGTGTGGTGATGTACTACAACCAGGTAACAGTTTGGTGTGGTGATGTACTACAACCATGGAACAGTTTGGTGTGGTGATGTACTACAACCAGGGAACAGTTTGGTGTGGTGATGTACTACAACCACGGAGCAGTTTGGTGTGGTGATGTACTACAACCAGGGAGCAGTTTGGTGTGGTGATGTACTACAACCAGGGAACAGTTTGGTGTGGTGATGTACTACAACCAGGGAGCAGTTTGGTGTGGTGATGTACTACAACCAGGGAGCAGTTTGGTGTGGTGATGTACTACAACCAGGGAACAGTTTGGTGTGGAGATGTACTACAACCAGGGAACAGTTTGGTGTGGTGATGTACTACAACCAGGGAACAGTTTGGTGTGGTGATGTACTACAACCAGGGAGCAGTTTGGTGTGGTGATGTACTACAACCAGGGAACAGTTTGGTGTGGTGATGTACTACAACCAGGGAACAGTTTGGTGTGGTAATGTACTACAACCACGGAACAGTTTGGTGTGGTGATGTACTACAACCAGGTAACAGTTTGGTGTGGTGATGTACTACAACCAGGGAACAGTTTGGTGTGGTGATGTACTACAACCAGGGAGCAGTTTGGAGTGGTGATGTACTACAACCAGGGAACAGTTTGGTGTCGTGATGTACTACAACCAGGGAACAGTTTGGTGTGGTGATGTACTACAACCACGGAGCAGTTTGGCGTGGTGATGTACTACAACCACGGAACAGTTTGGTGTGGTGATGTACTACAACCAGGGAGCAGTTTGGTGTGGTGATGTACTACAACCAGGGAACAGTTTGGTGTGGTGATGTACTACAACCAGGGAACAGTTTGGTGTGGTGATGTGCTACAACCAGGGAGCAGTTTGGTGTGGTGATGTACTACAACCAGGGAGCAGTTTGGTGTGGTGATGTACTACAACCAGGGAACAGTTTGGGGTGGTGATGTACTACAACCAGGGAACAGTTTGGTGTGGTGATGTACTACAACCAGGGAGCAGTTTGGTGTGGTGATGTACTACAACCAGGGAACAGTTTGGTGTGGTGATGTATTACAACCACGGAACAGTTTGGTGTGGTGATGTACTACAACCAGGTAACAGTTTGGTGTGGTGATGTACTACAACCATGGAACAGTTTGGTGTGGTGATGTACTACAACCAGGGAACAGTTTGGTGTGGTGATGTACTACAACTAGGGAGCAGTTTGGTGTGGTGATGTACTACAACCAGGGAGCAGTTTGGTGTGGTGATGTACTACAACCACGGAACAGTTTTGTGTGCTGATGTACTACAACCAGGGAACAGTTTGGTGTGGTGATGTACTACAACCAGGGAACAGTTTGGTGTGGTGATGTACTACAACCAGGGAACAGTTTGGTGTGGTGATGTACTACAACCAGGGAGCAGTTTGGTGTGGTGATGTACTACAACCAGGGAGCAGTTTGGTGTGGTGATGTACTACAACCAGGGAGCAGTTTGGTGTGGTGATGTACTACAACCACGGAACAGTTTGGTGTGGTGATGTACTACAACCACGGAACAGTTTGGTGTGGTGATGTACTACAACCAGGGAAGTTTGGTGTGGTGATGTACTACAACCACGGAACAGTTTGGTGTGGTGATGTGCTACAACCAGGGAGCAGTTTGGTGTGGTGATGTACGACAACCAGGGAACAGTTTGGTGTGGTGATGTACTACAACCAGGGAACAGATTGGTTTGGTGATGTACTACAACCAGGGAACAGTTTGGTGTGGTGATGTACCACAACCAGGGAGCAGTTTGGTGTGGTGATGTACCACAACCAGGGAACAGTTTGATGTGGTGATGTACCGCAACCAGGGAACAGTTTGGTGTGGTGATGTACCGCAACCAGGGAGCAGTTTGGTGTGGTGATGTACCGCAACCAGGGAGCAGTTTGGTGTGGTGATGTACCGCAACCAGGGAGCAGTTTGGTGTGGTGATGTACCACAACCAGGGAGCAGTTTGGTGTGGTGATGTACCGCAACCACGGAACAGTTTGGTGTGGTGATGTACCACAACCAGGGAGCAGTTTGGTGTGGTGATGTACCGCAACCAGGGAGCAGTTTGGTGTGGTGATGTACCGCAACCAGGGAGCAGTCTGGTCTATTTTTTTCCAATGTCATTATGAAATAGCTGAAGTTTCATTGTATTTGTGATGGTTTGGTATGGAGTAATTATCTAATTATCCTCCGAATTTGGTCAGGCACCTAGGGGAAGATGGGGTTGATAAGTACAAGAGACAAATATAATCACTAAATATCCATGATTTACAGGCTCCTATCTTTGAAGATTTGTTCCTAGCATTGAGCTTTGTTTCCATTATGAACTAATTGAACGATAACCCTTCTCAGTCTGTAAATGCCCAATTCCACCTAAAACGTTTTTATTTTAGTTTCAGTTTACAGTCAGAGCTACTGTCACGTTTTTGTTGGCATCTTTGCTTCACTCAGGAGTGCCCATCCCTTCCTCTCTCAGTGACAGGAGGAAGAAATGTAGGGTTGCCACCTCATCTCTTTAAAACCAAACACATAGTAATGACACAGGTTCTGGGGAGGATTAAGGTGGTAATTAAACTCACTTAGTGCCTTATCTGCATTAAATTAGCCTCAGAACCCGTGTACTTAATATGTGTTCGGTTTTGAAGGGATGAGGTGCCAACCCTAAAGAAATGTGAGGGTGTAACTGGAACAGGAGGATACAGAAAGCAATAGAAACCCAAAAAGTCCCTATAGTGGGGAGGTGAGCTTGAGTGTCTTCCAGACTCCTCTCTAGCCAAACTCCAAACTTTTTTAATTCCAGTGACTTGTGGCCAAGATCATTCCCACTTACGTAAACAAAGAGGTAGGGTGGGATTGACCTGAACTGTGACTGAGTTCGAAGCTCATCTAGAGATGAGTTCAGATGATGCCCACACTCATTTCTGTTCCCCACTCTGCTAAATATGTGTCCTTTTTTGCTATGTATGTCCCTTTGAGAGATATATTCCATCTCTTCCTGCCTTACTAACACCCTGTTTGTGGAACAGAATGTAAGGGGAAATATCCCAAATGGGGACACAAACAGAAAAACGTTAGAGCTGCTAACTCTGACCCTATACAAAACTTTTTTTTTAGTGGCATTTATACATTTTATCACATAGCTAGGCTGCAGAAAACACAGTGAGACAAACACAAGTCCTCAGAATACATAATACATACAGTAAAATAATTCGACAATATTGGTCAAAAATCACTAACCTCCACTTAACGAGTGCAGACTTGGTCCTACAGAACTTGAATACTTTAGTAGATGAAAAGCAGTAGATCACCAATGTTGCTAGTTCACTATATAAATATACAGTATACGCCAATTAATATAGCTGAAGTCCCAGATTCAAATACAAAACCTTTTTGTTTGTTATAAATGCCTTGTATCTACCACAAGGTGCTTTTGGCTTTTCAACCGCTCTAAACATTTTAGATCATATTGTATATCTTATTTGTCCCAACAGAGTAACATTGTATCTAATCATATTATCCAAGATAAATCCTCAGATATATGTGATTCATAACGATTCCTTAGATTCCACTGTCCTCCACAGCAATATTTTGTCTGTGATATTATTGCACATAATAGTACCTACAACGATTGTCATGCTGTTACTGTTAGCAAGCCATTTTTGGATGATCTGTCCTAACTTGTGTTTTTACCTACATGCCCTGCAACTCAACTTCTTACCAAAGAGACTCATATGCACAAAGGATGAGATGCCAAATGTTGTTGTTTCATCATCTTGTCACTGATTAAGACCAAGTAGGCATCTCTGCGGCCTTCCAATAAATTGGACCTACTAATGCTCACCCTGCCAGCACTGAAGCTGCCTCTATTGATGGAGCATGTCTTGTCCACCCATGTGACAGTGCCTTGGTCTAGTAGCCAAGTCTTCAGGGCTGTCATGTGACCAGTTAAGGGACTCCCACTAGTGTCCAACATTGGGGGTCTTAGTGCTGGCTGTGGAGGAAAGAAGGGATCATTGGCAAGTTGAGTATCGATGGGTTGAGGGCCCCTTTGCAAAGATATTGTCATTTCAGCCTGAATGGGAAAGGTCATAGTGTTCCTGTAAGTTATCATGAAATTGATGCTCCATGCAATCAAGTAAAGTTTCCAACACTATGTATTGGCAATCCTCCATGGAGATCACTCCATGGGCACCTGTATAAGGATATCACTCTGAGGGGATCCCAAGTCATACATGCACATTCCTGGGTTCTCTGGTAGAACTGGCTTCAGTATTCTATCCTAAGCCCTAACAAGGCTTTTTTGGGTAAGACAATATTGTCAAATGAAAGCCTCATTAGTGGCAAATATGTATACAGTATATGTGTTGCTTTGGTATTATACAGAAAGTAATGACCGTTCTTGCCAAATCATTAGGCCCACAGTGCACATTACTGTGGTCCATTGGGAGTGTACCTGTATTTTGAGGGGCTTGTTCACACCAGGAACTTGTTCATTTTTCAGCACAAGCAGAATATACAAATGAAAGTTGCCCTGTGCAGTGCCACTCAAGTTAGTCAAATTTGATCCTTTAGGCTGCTTTTACACTGATCCATTTTTCAATTACAAAATGCAGAAGAAAAGTGTATGACCATTTAAATCCTGTGGAACTCCTCACACTGGTCAATTGCTGGTTTGTTGCGTTTTCAAAGTCCGGCTTACTGCATTTTTGGTGCCTGTTTGGTGGGGTAAAAAAAAACACACCAAAATCACACCTCCCCATTGAAATGAATGGAAACTGCATCAAAAACATGGCAAAAGTGCACCCACAGTTGTGTATTTGGTGCGTTTTTGAGTCACATGGCCTTTTTTCCAGGTGCAAAATGCAAAAAAAATGCATATGCGTTTTTACCTCTTGTTTGCAAGGTGCAGTAGTAGGGATGCCCCCCACCTCCGCAATACAAGCATTAAATGCTCATTCATGCCTAGGGTACCAATAGAAAAGTCTTTTAATTACCTTTATCCCTTGCTTCCCTGGCAGCTGGCGCTCTCCCTGATACTCTGGCTTGTGGGTGGTCTATCAGCATCCTCAAGTATAATGCAGAGTTTTTCACCCTGCATTCCTCTGCACACATCCCTCTCTGCTCATGCAGTGATTACACTACATGAGCAGAGCCTGCAGGGATAACACTTCTTTTTCATCCAATCTGAACCAAATGAAGGGTGGGGGGCTAAAAAATTGGAGCATGCAGCCCCAGCTCTCCATTCTGTGTGCTGCCTGTCACAGACATTGCAGAACAGAGAACTGCTTGCTCCTAATTAACAAAGGGGCTTGCACCCCTTTTTTTAGTTAGAGGCAACATCTACTCTATTTTCCATGTTTGTTAGACTGGCACAAGCATTGTGCTCGCACCACTGTTCTTAATGTCCCCCATAGTGTGGGAGAGTCGGTGTAAGTAAGGGATAAGGTAAGTGGTGTCACCCATCCTCTGGAACTCCCTGCCCCAACCCATCAGATTATCACCTACTCTCCTCTCCTTTAGGCGCACCCTGAAAACCCATCTCTTCAGGGAAGCCTACCCCGCCCCCTGCTAACTTGCCGACCTCCTCCACTCTTCCTACCACTCCATCCCCCACAGCTATCTCCTCCTGTGCCACCATCCCCTCCCTCCTAGATTGTAAGCTTGAAAGAGCAGGGCCCTCGATCCCCTCATGTTTTGCATTGTATTGGTATTGTTCTGTCACATGTTCTGTCCCCCTTTGTAATGTACAGCGCTGAGCGAACTATTGGCGCTTTATAAATACTGAATAATAATAATAATAATAATAAAAGTAAAAGCTCTTTTTACTGGTATCCTAGACATAAATGGGCATTTATGGGCAGCCCCACTGCAAGGGAGGATTTTTCTTTTCCTGGAATTCCCCTTAAAATGCCTGACGCAATGCACGTGAAAACATATGACAACGCACGATATCCTCAGCAAGCTTTGCCGCTGTGAGCCACAAACATAATCAGTAGCATAATAAATATGTTTTTTTTATCGAAGCATTGAAAGTAGTTTTTCTGAAAATGCATGGGGGTTTATGTTTTGTGGCTATTTTAGACAAGAATTGTTCCTAGCTTAGAGATTCTTAAAGTGATATAAACCCTCCCTAGCGCTCTTAATTTGCATATAAATAAGATTTTCCAAGCCCGATGACATGAAATACAATAATAGTCTCAAGTGACAGTTATCGAAGGGATCAGCAGTGAACAGTATCAATCTGTGGCAAAATGTTTCCTCCAAAATCCCATGATTGGTTCATATTTTTCACAGCTTGTCACAGAGTTTTGTTGTGGCGGGCTGTAGAGATTTACAATACCAACAAATGTTTCATTTTGCCATGTTCCTGGAACTCATTTCAACAGTTCTAGCTTAGCGGAGCGGACAGACTTATCTGAGATAATGCTCCTAGCAGATGCCGGCTTAAAGGGGGATTCTTCCAAACAAATATGAAAAGTACCAGAGCCAACAAGCCAACACTTTGCAATATGTGCATTATTAGGTTAATAAAGTGTATGTTATTAGTTCAATGAAGCTGTTAGGAGATATAAAAGCAATTACTGATAAGGGACACATTGGTTATTGTTTTCTGCAGCTTTGAAATGACTGCAACATCCACTTCTGTTCCACATTGCCTCTTCTCTCTGTTAGTATGAAATGTTCTAAAGATTAAAGTGTAATTCCACTTTTGCTGAGAAAAAAACACCCCTTCTGGGTAATCTATGCGGATTGCAGGGATTTTACTGAACTTTGTTGCAGATTCTTTCTGCTCTGAATAAATAGCGTTTGTTTCTTTCTGGACTGATTCCTAATAGGAGGGGCTGGTCCATTATAATCACCTGGTATACTTTCAGTGTTCTAATGAGGAATGCTGTTGGCATTCCTGTTGAAGTATAGTATTTAACCCTTGGCCAGCATCTCCCCAAAACTGAAATTCCCAATTTGTAAATTGTAGTAAATGCCTCAAATTTGACTTCTAGGAAAATCATTCAACCAGTCACACATACAGGAAATTACATTGCTGGGAGTGTTCCATACACCAGTGGTGTACAGAATACCTCCAGGTTGCCAAATTACTTTGAATTGTGCAGAAAAGGACAGTACAGGGGCGGACTGACCATTTGGAAACCCGGGCACTGCCCGAGGGCCTGGGGTCAGCAGGGGGCCCCATGAGAAGCCCCTGGTACATTTTTCATAGGCTTTTTTGAGTTTGGGCAAGGACATAGGGGCTCCATGATCCCCTATTGCCCAGGGGCCCCATGAGTTATCAGTCCGCCCCTGGGACAGTAGTTGCATTTTGAAAAGGAAAGGTAATTTATAATAGCATTAAATTACAATACGGCTTGTGTAACAACTGTATGTGCTATATTATTTTTTTTATTTGTTATTCTTCTTTAATCCACAAAAGTGGAGTTATCTTTTAAACCAGTGGTGGTTAACAGGAAAAATATAGAGCACCGTGAATGCAGCCCCCGACACTTCCTGGGGCCACACAGTGCAGTGTTTTTTGTTTTTTTTTATCTCATTGCCCAAAAATGTTGGTTCTGCATTTTTTGGAGTGTATCATAATGCACACTGAAGATGTTAGACAGTAACCCACAGCATTGGTGTCAGTGGCCACAATAATAACCCCCAGTATTGATGTTGGTACTGTTAACAATAGCCCAGAGACCTCACGTAGAGGGCCAGAGGGCCACATATGACTCATAGGACATTATCTAGGGTACCAGGGCTTTAAACAGTGCTATTGGGAAACTGCTGGTCTGCAAGCTCACATCATAGTGCATGTATTAGCTTTCAAATTTCACTATGGACTAAATGCGCACTGTGCAAAAATGCATGTCCTTTTCCCCAAACTCTAGAGTCCCAATAGCTCAAGGTAATTTTTAGACTCACATTTAAATTACTTCTTACAGTGACTCCTGTTATGTTTAGCTCAGTCCAAAATTTCAGTCAGACAAACCACATCTACAAACAAGGGAGTGTCCCCTTTAGCCAACCCATATAGCTCTGGGAATCTTTATCATGTATTAAAGTTGTTCTAAAGGTAGAATATTTTTTACTCTAATTCATTCCCTCATTAAGTTTAAAAAAAGCTTTGGCACTTGCTGTGCCCTTTTCCCTCCCCCCCCAAATACTTACCTGAGTCCTGTACCAATCCAGCATGATGCCCATCTGCTGGTCTTCTCTCCCCTCCTCTCCCTCCCATCTCAAAAGCTTGGCTAAGAGCAGCAGGAACCATTGGCTCCTGCTGCTGTCAGTCAACTCCTGTGAGCAGGGGGCAGGGCTGAGCCGCACTGTGTGTCAATGGGTGCACACAGCCTGGCTCAGCTTCGAGCTATGGGGTCAGACATAAAAGAGGGGGAGCTAAGATCACCGGTGGGGGACCCCAGAAGAAGAGGTTGGGGGCTGCTCTATGCAATGCCATTGCACAGAGCAGGTGAGTGTACCATGTGCTTTAGATTTTTATTAAAAATTTAGTTATTTAGTAAAATACCACATTGTTGCCACTAGACAAAGCTAAAAACTAATAGCAACAGTACCCTGTGCAATGATTTTTATTAAGTTTTTGTAAAGATGAAAATAATTGGGCAGTACAGTTGCTAAATGGTTATCACTGCCACCTGGCAATACTAGGGTCATTGGTTTGAATCCCAACCATGGCACCACCTGCCTAGAGTTTGCATGTTCTCCCTGTGCCTGCGTGGGTTTGAATGTAAGTTAGGGACTTTAGATTGTACACCCCTTGAGGGTTAGGTAAAGAAATGCCCGTAGCGAAATAAAGAAGAAATAGCGCAGGGCATACATGACTAGGCCCAGAGTGGGGGAAGGAAGAGCAGAAAGGGTTAAGGTAGCTCCAGGAGGATTTGTTATTGTTAGTGGGGGGTAGCTGATTGGTAGAGGTTGGTGTAGGTGGGGTTTTGCTGCACCTTAGGGTGGGAGGTTCTGTGAGGGGGCGTCAGTTAGCTGGACGGCAAGAGTGTGAGCTTGGTGTCTGTTTAGCACACCTTGCTTCAGGCCACCTTTAGCCCTGCCATGGATGGCCTTTTGGCTCAGCTGCAGGAGGCTGCGGAGGACAGGGGGATGGACTGGCTGCAGAGCCTTGTCTCGGATCTCTTGCAGGATCCGGGCTCATCACCTGCAGCAGGGGGGCAAGAGCGCCCACGTGCTCGGAGGTCTAGGCCTCCGGAGCGCTTTAGCCCGGGCTACCCCCCCCTCCCAGAGCTCAGCTCCACCATGTGAGCCCCGCTCGGGCCCCTCCGGCTCCGCTTGCAGGGCGCTCCCTTGCCTCTGCTAGCGGGGAAGCCGGGAGGAATCCCCGCCATCGGCGGAGCTCGGTGGGCGGGGCCTCACGCGGGGGAAGCCACTCCCCCCCGCCCGCACGGCATGGAGGCAGAAGAAGAATCTGCGGCTCCTCCACTGACAAGGTGCCGGTCAGGGAGGGAGCCCTGCGTGGGAGGCGCACAGCTGCGGCTGCCGGGCCCCCTGAGAAGTCTGGGGCTCCGGCTCCAGTGAGGCAGCAGCGTGGGATCGGTACTGGACAGAGTGCAGCAGGGAGTTCTGCGGCTGCTGGGCTGTCTACTGCTGCGGCCGGCAGGCCCCCTGGACGGTCTGGTGCTCTGGCTCCACAGCAGCATCGGCGGAAGACTGGAGCTGGGCGGAGGGCAGCTAGAAGTGCTGCAGGTCGGAGCCCAGGGACGGCGGTGAGCGTGTCTGGTGCCGGGAGGCGGAGTCGTGAGCGGCACAGACCAGCAGGACCCGTGGCTCCTGGGACCGGGAGGCCATCTGAACAGCGTGCAGAGGACGAGAGGTCGGAGGGCGAGCTGTCGGAACCCGATGCGGGGGCGACGGCTGGCCGCTCTACAATGGTGGATCGTGAGCGCGCGGCTGAAGGGGCATCTCCTGGGCAGCCTGGTGAGTTACCTGTTCTGGGGTCTATCTCTTTTTCTTCTGCGTTACGGGACCTACTGGGGGGTGGTAGGGCCGCTACGGTGGGCGCGGCCTCTGCGGCGTGCACTGTCGGCGTTCCCCTGTCGGGTATGGGTGGGGGTCTCGGTGATGTGATTTCCGGTTTGCGGGACCTGTTGCAGCGTCTTGAGTGGGGCGGTGGTGGGGCGCCTGGGCCTGCTTCTGCGTGGCTCCCGCCGGATGGTGGGGAAGGTTTTGGGGTTCTTGTACAGGACAGCGGGGACGTGCGGCGTCCGGGGGTCTCTTCTCCGGGGTCTGGGCTAGGGGTTGTTCCGGCCACGACAGGTGATTGGGGATCTGCGGCCCCCTCCGCGGTGTTGGGTGCGGATTCGAGGGTGTCCGGGCCTGTCGGCTTGGCGGACTCGGCCAGGGGCGAAGTGTACGTGTGTTTTGAGGGCCCTTTGGGTGCGCACTTACAGTCGGAGGTACAGGAGAAGATTTGGAGTGGGGAGTACGTTGATATATTCTCACTCTTGCCTTTGGAGCATTTTCCTTTTGAAGGGTCCCGGGTTGACGAGAGTAGGCGGGTGGAAGCGGCGTTTTCGTTTTATCCCGCGTACCTTTACAAATTGGTTGCAGGCGTTCGCGATCATGGCTAGTGTGATTGGGGAGGAGGCTCCTGAACATTGCTCGGCACTGTTCTGTTACCTTGATGCCATTGGTGAGGCTCACAGGGTTTATGGGGGTACTGCGTGGCTTCGGTACGATGAGCAGTTTAGGCAGCGGAGGGCGGTTCGCCAGTCGTTGCATTGGGATCATAAGGACATTGGCCTCTGGATGCGACTCATGACACCGGTGAGGGCCCCTGGTTCGTTTTTTCAGAGTGGGGCCGGCGGTTCATTCTCCCCGGGACAATCGGCCTCCAGGCGTCAGGGGTTCTGCTGGCAGTTCCAAGAGGGGACATGTCGATTTGGTGGGTCTTGCCGTTTTAGGCACGAATGTTCCGGGTGCGGGGGCTCCCATCCCTTGTCGCGCTGTTTCCAGCGGGGTCGAGGCCTTCCCAGAGAGCATGCTGGTAAGAGGGATGACTCCGGTGCGAGTGGAAAGGATGGAGCCTTTCTTAAAGAGGTATCCTGATCAGGCAGCTGCAGTGCTGCTGACGGTGGGTTTTTCAGAGGGTTTTCGCATCCCGTGTACTTTGACTTTGATTCCTCCCTTAGCTCGGAATTTGCGGTCAGCCTTGCGGCATGAGGAGGGGGTTTCGGCTACGTTGCGTAAGGAAGTGGGGTTGGGACGCATGGGGGGTCCGTTTGCTTGCGCTCCGTTTTCGGATTTGGTTGTTTCTCCCTTGGGGGTTGTGCCCAAGAAGGAGCCGAATGCGTTTAGGTTAATTCACCACCTGTCCTTCCCTAAGGGGGGGTCGGTGAATGATGCTATTGATTCGGAGTCGTGTTCGGTGTCTTACACGTCTTTTGATGCGGCTGTTTTCTGGGTCCGTCGGTATGGGCGCGGTGCGCTCATGGCGAAATCGGACGTTGAGTCGGCGTTTCGGCTGTTGCCAGTCCATCCGGACAGTTTTCGTTTTTTGGGTTGTCATTTGCAGGGCTATTTTTACGTTGATAAGTGCCTTCCTATGGGGTGTTCTATATCTTGCGCTTTGTTCGAGAAGTTCAGTTCATTCGTGGAGTGGGTGGTGCGGGATGTCTCAGGGGTGAATTCGGTCATCCAATATTTGGATGATTTTCTTTGCGTGGGTCCGCAAGATTCCGGAGTATGTACAGTTTTGCTGGCCACTTTGCAACACGTGGCGGAACGTTTCGGGATTCCTCTGGCGGTGGATAAGACTGTGGGCCCGGCTACGGTGATGACTTTATTGGGCATTGTTTTGGATTCAGGCACGATGGAGTGCCGCTTGCCTGAGGTTAAGCTGGTGGCTCTACAAGGGGAACTACGTGGGGTGCTGGGGCAAGCGAAAAATTCAGCTGCGGGCCTTACAGTCGTTGTTGGGCAAAACTTAACTTCGCTTGTCGGATTCTGCCCATGGGTCGGGTGTTCTGCCGCCGGTTGGCGGCGGCGACGGCAGGGATTACCTCCCCTTTACATTTTATTCGGTTGACTCGGGATCATCGGGAGGACTTGCATTTGTGGCACACCTTTTTGGATTCGTTTAATGGGCGGGCTCTCTGGATGTCTGGCCCTGTTAGCAATTTTGACTTGGAATGGTTCAGGGACGCGGCGGCGTCGGCGGGCTATGGGGCTTTTTCCAGGGTCGATGGAGTGCGGCCTCGTGGCCTGCTTCCTGGCGGGAGGCGGGTTTTCTTCGCAACTTGGTGTTGTTGGAACTTTTTCCGGTGGTGTTGGCGGTTGAGGTTTGGGGAGAGAATTTTCGAAATCTAAACGTGCGTTGTCACTGTGACAATTTGGGGGTGGTTCAGGTCATCAATCGGGTCTCAGCTTCTTCACGACCGGTGGTGGCCTTGCTTTGCCATTTAGTGTTGCGTTGTCTGCGTCTGAATGTTTTTCTCCATGCGGTGCGTCTCCCTGGGGTTGATAACACCGTGGCTGACGCTTTGTCTCGCTTTCAGTGGGACAAATTCCGAGAGGTGGCGCTTGCGGCAGAGCAACACGGGGTTCCTTGTCCCGACGGGCTATGGGAGATTGCCTTGGAGTCCTTGCGGGCTGGATCCGGCGTTCGGTGAGTGAGGCGACTTGGTCTGCATACTCTAGGGTCTGGCGGGAGTGGCTGGATTTGCTACCGCGGGTTGAGATTGATCCCTGGGGGCCGGAGGTGGTTTTGGCGGTATTGTACTTTGTGGCGCGGAATTTTGAGCGGGGGGTGTCGGCTGCTGCGGTGGATCGCCTACTGGCGGGTTTGGCATTCTTCTTTAAGTTGCAAGGGTGTCGGGATTTCACTGAAGATTTTTTGGTTCGGCAGGCTCTCTGGGGTTACCGGAGCGCTCATCGCTGTAAGGATTCTCGTCGTCCGGTGTCTTTTGAGTTGTTGGGGTCTTTGTTTGTGCATTTGTGGTCTGTGTGTTCTTCGGACTTTGAGGTGTGCTTATTTCGGGGAGCTTTTGCGGTGGCCTTTTTTGGGGCGTTGTGTATTGGGGAGCTCGTTAGTCCGTCCAAATCGGTTCTTGGGGGGTTATTGGTGGATGAGGTCAGGTGCTCCGGTGAATGGGTGGAGGTGCTGGTACGTCGGTCTAAGACGGACCAATTGGGACGTGGTGGTCGGGTGCGTTTTTTCGTTCTTCCGGCTTCGCTGGTGTGCCCATTGTGGGCGGTTCAGGAATTTTTGTCCTGTCGTCCAGTGGGGTAGGGGTGTTTTTTCAGGCACGCTGAGCGGGAGCTGGTGCGAGATGTCAAGCTGGACTTTCTTCAGTTGCGGCGGGCTTATCCGGGGATGGTGGTGGTGTGGTCCGACATTGTCGCCCGTACCTCTTGGCGTTGGGCGCGGTCGGTGGAGAGGCTCAACAAGGCTCGAAACAAGGTTAACAGAGAGGTGGGGCGTTTCTTTAGTCACCATGGGGGGTTGGTGGTCTGGCACTTGGAGTTGGAGGTGGATACTTGGTGGTATCTCTGGTGCGATGGGGTGCATTTGAATGCGGTTGGGACGGATTTATGGTCCCTGGATCTGCAGGATGGCATACAGCGGGCTGTTCGTTTGTGGCATGGCACGCATGGGTAAGGGCTTACCCTGCGTGCTGTGGCGGTTGTTGGTCTTTGGAGGCGGTTCTTATTTGGAAGGTAAACAACAATGGTGTGGGACCCATCCGTGGGATGAGATGCCTGGGGACATTCCCAGTTAACCAAGGTTTAACTGGAAGGTGGTGGTGCTGCACTGCGGACGGTATGGTTGTCTCCGAGCTGGTTGGTTGCGGCTGGAGGCCTAGTGTATATGGTTGTCCGCAGGTGCATTTCGGATCGTTTTGGGGTGCCTTCGAAGACCAACAACAATTCTGTGGGTTTCTGTTATAAGGAATGGTTGGTGTATTGTAACTTGAGTTGTTAATAAAAGGCCATGTTGGCCATTTACTCCAAAATTGGTGTTATGTCTTTTGTTAGTATAATTGGTTAAGGGGAAGGGGGTTGGTGCGGAACGGTAATGGTGGTAATGGGGAAGTGGACGAGCCTATCTCTGGTGCAATAGTCAAGAAATGCCCGTAGCAAAATAAAGAAGAAATAGCGCAGGGCATACATGACTAGGCCCAGAGTGGGGGAAGGAAGAGCAGAAAGGGTTAAGGTAGCTCCAAGAGGATTTGTTATTGTTAGTGGGGGGTAGCTGATTGGTAGAGGTTGGTGTAGGTGGGGTTTTGCTGCACCTTAGGGTGGGAGGTTCTGTGAGGGGGCGTCAGTTAGCTGGACGGCAAGAGTGTGAGCTTTCCTCCCACCCTCCCTGTTTGGGTGAGTTTTGGGTCCCTCCAGGTAGAGGGGGGGATTATGTTGGTTCATGGGCGGTTGTTGGTCTTTGGAGGCGGTTCTTATTTGGAAGGTAAACAACAATGGTGTGGGACCCATCCGTGGTATGGGATGCCCGGGGACATTCCCAGTTAACCAAGGTTTAACTGGAAGGTGGTGGTGCTGCACTGCGGACGGTATGGTTGTCTCTGAGCTGGTTGGTTGCGGCTGGAGGCCTAGTGTATATGGTTGTCCGCAGGTGCATTTCGGATCGTTTTGGGGTGCCTTCGAAGACCAACAACAATTCTGTGGGTTTCTGTTATAAGGAATGGTTGGTGTATTGTAACTTGAGTTGTTAATAAAAGGCCATGTTGGCCATTTACTCCAAAATTGGTGTTATGTCTTTTGTTAGTATAATTGGTTAAGGGGAAGGGGGTTGGTGCGGAACGGTAATGGTGGTAATGGGGAAGTGGACGAGCCTATCTCTGGTGCAATAGTCATGATGTGAACGTACAATATATATGTAGTAATTGCTGTGTAAATTGACGGCGCTATATAAGTACCTGAAATAAATAAATAAAACAGCAGATACGCCCATGCAGTAACAACAACAGTTTCAAGCATACCATGCTCTTTGTCAAGCTGCTTATGAACACAACATAATTACCTCAGCTTTTAAAGTGTTACTAAACCCACAAGAGTAAAATCAGTCTGTATAAGCAGTAAAGCATGCTGGTTATGCTCACTGTGAAACCTGAGGGGTTAATCCTCTGCATAGTGTAAAAAGGCTGCTTGATCTTGTCTTCTCGAATTCCCCCCCCCCCTTCTTCTACTGTCCCCATCTGCTGATAGTACAGAGCTCTAGGAGTCACTCTGCACATGCTCAGTTTAGTATGTGTTGCTGGAGCGTTTTTTTTTCTTGGGAGAGTGCATGTGATCAGCACAGGGTCAATCAACACGGTCCAGACAGAGGGTCAGAGGTCATGCAGCCTCATAGGACAGTCAGAGCAGAATGAAGACTCCTCCTACAAGCTTTAACCAGTCCTCGGCAGGACACTGATAGAGGTCACAAGACTGCTATATACTGTTGATACTGTTGAGAAAAGGTATTAAGCAGTTTATATTTACTAAACTAATGGCATTTCCATGTTCTGTGTAGTGTGAGAGACCAGATATAGTGAATGCAGGGTCCTGGGAGACCAGATATAGTGAATGCAGGGTCCTGGGAGACTAGATATAGTGAATGCAGGGTCCGGGGAGACCAGATATAGTGAATGCAGGGTCCTGGGAGACCAGATATAGTGAATGCAGGGTCCTGGGAGACCAGATATAGTGAATGCAGGGTCCTGGGAGACCAGATATAGTGAATGCAAGGTCCTGGGAGACCAGATATAGTGAATGCAGGGTCCTGGGAGACCAGATATAGTGAATTCAGGGTCCTGGGTTTAGTATCACTTTATTGGTAGATGCAAAGTAGTCTTGTTTTTTCCTGTTTTTATTCTTGTTTTTCTATCCTCTAAATTTGTGACCCTTTTACAGGTTTTTGTGTGTAAATGAAGTGTTAAAATACCACAACAATAACAATAACAAGAAAAGCTGATAAAAAAAAAAATTGTGAACACTTATAAACTTAGAACAAGCTGAAATCATTTTCTTTTTTCTTTTTTTCTTTTCCCAGATTCAAAGCCAAACATCTATAAGCATTTGAATTGACTGTAAATAGGGCAAAATGTATTTCTTGTTTACCTTATTTACTTAAAATGATATTCTAATCATGTATTTATTTTGCCATCAGGAGAGTCTCTGTTGAGCTCTTCCAGCATGCTGCTGGTTCATGGCATAGGCCCATTTGGCACACATTTTGGACTTGGCAGAGGTCAGGGCCTCTTCATAAAGCAGCATTCCCCCTCCGGATGGACCCAGGACCCTCTTTTCTGTGCCTCTGTGCCTTGCAGGCAGATGCTGCTAGCAGCTGCTTCCTGTCTGATAAACCTTCATTACATCCAGAGGATGGAGAGCACCTCTTCTGCTTACAGCCCGGGCTGTATGGGCACAGTACCATGCAAACATCCGGTTCTGTTAGAAGCCAATTGTACCATGTATGGCTTTATTTACTGCCCGCTGGGAAAATTTGTGCTTCTCTTTTGTCTTTGTGATTTATGAGATCAGCTTGTTAAAATACTTGTAGGTTGGAGTAGATTGATGAGCTGCCATAAAACAATTAAATATTAGAAAACACTCTATGCTGACTTTGGGGGCAGGCAGCGAGGAGAATTTGCAGATTTTAAGATTTTTCAAGTTCAAGAAGCACATTTTTTTTTTTTTACTGGATCTGCTGGAAGAGTTTATGGTTTACAACATACATCTAGTTTTATTTCAGTTTTTGCTACTGTTTATGACGCATATGATGCAGCTAGACAGCAAAGAGTTTAAAGTATATGTAAACCTTCAGCTGGTAAAACAACCCATTTAGTTTAAAATAGAAATGAAAAGAAAAACATTTGTGTATAGATATAAAACTGGCCAAGCTGACCCAAACAAGTCAACCATTTCCATTACTAAAGCTGGCCATAGATGAATCGAAATTTGTCTGGTTCAGCAGGGACCGGATGAATTTCGATCAGTGTGTGGTCATCCCTGTTCAACAGAAGTCGATTGGACAAGTTGTTTAGGTGAAGGAACCTGTTTGTTTACTACTCATCTATTGGCAGCTTAATTTATTCTGCGGCTTTGAGCATTCTATCATACTATAATAATGTCAGCTACATACAGTATGTAGCGCTGTGTTCCAGCAGTATGGACATCTTCTCATCTGTTGCTGGAACAAAATTGAGTTTTTGTAGCCATTCAGAGGAAGCTTTGCACTTATATCAGTGAGTACAAGGTTTTCTCTGATTGGCTGAGGTGGAAATTATGAAGTCTTCTGCTAACCTCTCCACATTAGCCAATCAGAGGAAGCTTTGTATTTATTGATAAATTCCTGAACGCAGGCCCAGACTGGCCATAGGGCATTTGCCTAGTGGGCCGGGGATGCCTGGATAGGATGGGCGGCTGGGCCATGCATTTCTCAGTTCCTCTATTTGCCACCCGGTTGCCCCTCCTATCCATCTCCTGATGCCCTGGGCTCCTGTGTACTCCCCCTGCGCCCCCTCATCTGCTGCCAGGTTCCCCTCTCCCTTCAGCGCTGTGGAGCATCTGTCAGCATATTCTGTCCCCAGTGCTGACAGTTCCCCGCACACCACAGACAGGAGAGGAGAGAGAAAGCTGGTTCTGCCCCTCTGACTGGGTGAGTGCAACTCCACAACTGCAGCTCTTGTGGGATTTTTCCTGTCTGCAGGGGTCAGGACCTACGAAAAGTGGTCCAAGGAAGAACCAACAATAGGGTCATGGATGGTTAAGGCTCCCTGAAGAACATGGGGAGAGAAGACTGGCCCATGTAGTCCAATCCAATAGAAAAACTACTATAGCTCAGATTGCTGAAAAAGATAATGCTGGTTCTGATAGAACGGTGTCAGACCACACAGCGCAACGCAGTTATTTGCGTATAGGGGTGCATAGCCACAGACCGATCAGTGTATTCATGCTGACCTGTATCCACAGCCATAAGCACCTACAATGGGCAGAACTGGACCACGGAGCAATGGAAGAAGGTGGCCTGGTCTGATGAATCATGTTTTCTTTTACATCGTGTGGATGGCTGGGTGCATGTGCATTGCTTACCTGGGGAAGAGATGGCATTAGGATGCACTACTGGAAGAAGGCAAGCCGGTGGAGGCAGTCTGATGCTTAGCCTAGTGGAGTCCATGCCTTGATGGGTCAGGACTGTTTTGGTGGCAAAAAGGAGACCTACTCAGTATTAGGTGTCATAATGTTATGACTGATCGGTGTATATTCAAGTTCCTCACTATGGGACGTAATATTCGGAGAGAGAGGAACTCTCCTCCTCCCTCCCTGTCCTCCTGTGTCTGCCCTGCGCACACTCCCCGCCAGCCTTGTGTCTTCTGTCCCCCCTTCCTCCTTTCTCTCTCTCTCTCTATCTTCTTTCTCTCCTACAAAATAATGTAATAAAATATAAAATAGTAAAAAATTAAATAAACATAAAAACCTACTGACACTAGTGGCGGAACTACCAGGGTCACAAAGGTCACTCTTGCGACCAAGCCCTGGCCTTCTGCCACCAGGCTCCGAGGAAAGGGTCCCCGGGCTTGGGGCTGCTCAGTCCAAAATTCCCGGGCCTATTTTTTGTCCCAGTCGGAACCTGCCTGCCTTCTCTGAATGGCTGAGAATCACTTTGCATTTGCTCCAACAGTAGACCGGAAGTCACCTGTACTGCTGCCAGAACACAGAACTGCTTACTGTAGCTGATGCTACTGCTGTACGATACAGCGCTCACAGCTGCTGAATAAATAAGTTATGGAATAAGCATGATTAGCCGAAATAAACAATTTAAATTGGCAGGAAATCTGGACTGCTGTTTTAAACATATGTATAGACGTGACCCAAATGTATCCCCAAACCTCCCTTTCATCTTCTAGATCATGTCCCAGCATTACTTTATTTTTTTACCTTGTCCAAGTAGTAAGAAATAACTTTCATTAGTCCTTGTGCCAACAAATCCAGGCTTTTAAAATTCCTGCAGGGATAACTTCTGGGGGCCGCCAGTTCCTGTTGACACGGCACCTCCCTTCAGCAGATCCCCAACTTATTAGTAGTCTTGTTCATTAGATCCCCAGCTCTGCTAATGCCCCACTCAGTAGTACTGCCAGTTTTGCTGATCCCCTACTCACTGGTACCCGCAGCTCTGCTGATACCCCACTCACTAGTATCCCCAGCTTTGCTAATCCCCTGCTCATTAGTAACCCCCAGCTCTGCTGATCCTCTGGTTTACTGATCCTCCTTTGTCCCTGGTCCCCACTCACCTCCCGCTATACTGCTCCCATGCTGTGCACCACGTATGACATCTGCTAGTTTCTCCTTCTTCGGTCCAGCTCTGCTGATTCTTCGCTGCTCTCTCTGGTTCCCGCTCAACGTCCTCTATAGCGTTCCCATGTTGCACACCACGTGTGCCGTCTGTAGTATCTCTGTAGTTAGTATCTCTGCTCCAACCTGGACCCTGTTAATTTTTCTGTTGCTTCCTGCTCCACACCAGATGTGACGCCTGCCCCAGACACTCCCAAAATATATACACATAAACCGGAAGTGACTTCTGTTGACGTCTTTCTGGTTTTCTTGTTGGTTTCCCAGTGCATCCTGGGATATCTCATACCTCCAAAACAAAACAAACCTAACTCTTAATAAAAGCCTCTCAAAAACTGAAGGTGCTGTTAGCAAGCTTTGCCAATGGAGGCTTTGGAGATGCTTTGGAGCACCAAGAAAGTGACATGGGGTGTATTTTTTTAAGCAGAGCAAACACAACAGTGTGAACAGGACTTTAAAAAAGTGTGTCAAATGCCACATTTTGAAGCAAGTGTAAATGAGGCCTAACACACTTCCTGTCCTAGGGTGACAACCCTTACTGTACTGTATCTATGGAAGTGCAGATTGTCACACTAGGACTATAAATACCTCCCTCTCTCCTCTTCTCCATAACATGGGGGAGGTTGTATTTTCATAGGACCAACAAGACAGCCACACAACTAGCATTTTCAGGGAGGAAGTTAACAATGACAGCACAGGTCTCCTTTAGGCTAGAAAGGCAGGGAGTCTTCCATGTTAATTGATTTTAATTCATGCGGAAGGATCCCCAGGTCCTAGACGATCCCGGGAGAAGAGAACCACTTTTTCATAGTACAGAGTGTTACTTCACACACAACAATCTTCTTTACATTAATTATAAGCTCATTAGCAAGGCTTGCGGGATACAAGACAGCGCCATTAGTCACACGTCTAGTGCTCTGTCAACAGCTCGTGTAGAGCAGAGACACCTTGACATGGAAATGTTACACACTTCACACGTCTGCCTCTGTTCTCACATTAGGGTAAGTAGTGTTCTCATGTCATCCAAGGAAGCCCTCCGCACATTAGCGCACAAGGTGTCGCTGGAGACATCCTCGCTCCTCTCTCTCTGCTAAGCTGACGATAATTCAATCGCAGCAAGATACCTCATTTCTGCTTGTGACACTGAAAAAACAATCGCTAAATAATTGATGCCATTCCTGCGATGACAGAGAATGTTTTCATAGAAAATAGTTCAATTTATGTTGTCTAAATAAACTGCAAATCCAACTACAAGGCTTGATACAGGAAATGCTAAATCTTATAAACCGTGTTTACTAAAGTGTGTCTGAAGCTAAAACTGTGTGTTTTTTAGTTCTGGATAGAGTAGAAAAGGATTAGAACCCCTGTCAGGTTTTTATTACTGCCTTTGTACGCTCTGAGGAGCGTCACCCGCTCTATTTGTTTCTAACTGAAAGTGATGGGAAATACAAAATTTGTCGCCAGAACAGGAATAAAGGAGAATCTTCCAATGGGGACACTTGTTATAGTGACAACTATTTAAAGCTGAACCCCGGGAAAAACAAATATTGCATAAATACAAAAGTCATGTGTATTCTTCCTTGAATCTTTGTGTCCTTTATGTATTTCTTCCAAATTTGTGCAGTAGTCCAGAGTGAAACTTTGCCTCTATGCAGGAGCATCCTGTAATACAGACCGGTTACTGCTGCTCCATACCTTTGTGCAGGGTAACTGGTCTGGTCTCCGCCCCCTCCTGTAGTTTTCTGCAAGTAGCCACTAGTGGGTGGGGCTGCTGGGCCCCTCCCACAACTTTGCTCCCTGCAAACACTATGTACAACATAATGATAATGTCTCCACTACTTCTACAAGGTAGTATCTGGGTTTGCAAAGGCATTTATATCCTTTGCGGCTATTAATAAATACATTAAGCTTTTTGTGCCTGGAGTTGAGCTTTAACAGGGGGATTTCCTTACATTGGAGAGATTAGCTCTTACTTCACATTTCTCTGTAGCGCATTGCAAAAAGATCAACATGCCCTAAATTTTTGTGCATTGAAGAGCATTAAAACCCATTTATTTTAAATGGGCTGGCTAACACGATGTGCCACAATGCACTTCAATGTACAAACACATGTGTGAAGCAGCACAGTGCATCTTAGTGAGATCAGGCCCAAACTAATCACTGTGCTGCTGCTGGGAGGTGACCAGGCTGAGGGGCAATACATGGGGGCCAATTAGGTGTCTTACATTTACATGTGTTGATGATGGGGAGAGCACTGTGATGAGCTCATGTGACTATTGCTGCTTCTTTATTGTCCAATCACAGGCTGGGGGTGGAGATGTGACCTAACTGTGTTGCTTAACTTGTTGCCGACCGCAGATAGCCGAATGACGGCTGCACTGCGGCCGGCCAGTTCTGAGTGGACGTCATATGACGTCCTCCCAGAACGCGCTCTCCTGGGGCGCGCACCCGGCGGTCTCCGTGATCGCTGTGTCCTACGAACACAGCTGATCACGTGATGTGGTAAAAGGCCAATCACAGCGGCCTTTTACCACGTGATCAGCGGTGTCCAATGACACGCTGATCAGAGGGAAATGCAAGTGCCGGTTCTCGGCTGCACTTTCCTCACGCTGTCAGATCGTGAGGAAAGTACTGCCGAGAACCGGCAGTTGTCAGAGCGGGGATCGGCACCGATCATCAGGGCACTGATGATCAGTGCCCTGATGATCGGTGCCCAGCAGTGGCACCCGCAAGTTCCGCCCACCTGTGCCCAGCAGTGCGCCCACTAGCTCCGCCCACCCGTGCCCAGCAGATCACCCACCTGTGCCCAGCAGTGCACCCACCTGTGCCCAGCAGTGCACCCACCTGTGCCACTCTGCAGTGTCACACACCTGTGCCCAGAAGTGCCACCTACCTGTGCCCAGCAGTGCCACCCACCTGTGCCCACCCACCTGTGCCTACCAGTGCCACCCAGCTGTGCCCACCAGTGCCACCCACCTGTGCCCACCCACCAGTGCTGCCCACCAGTGCCACCCACCAGTGCAGCCCAGCAGTGCTGCCAGTCAGTGCCACCAGTCAGTGTCCAGCGGTTGTGCCAGTCAGTGCCGCCAGTCAGTGCCCAGCAGTGATGCCAGTCAGTGCCGTCTATCAGTACCCATCATCAGTGTCACCTATCAGTGCCGCCTATCAGTGCTGCATATTAGTGCCGCCTATCCGTGACACCTCATTAGTGCTATCAGTGCCTCCTATCCGTGCCACCTCATTAGTACTGCCTATCAGTGCCCTTTAGTGCTGCCTATCAGTGCCCATCAGTGCCGCCTATCAGTACCCATCAGTGCTGCCTCATCAACGCACATCAGTGAAGGAGAAAAATTACCTGTTTGAAAAATTTTATAATAGAAACAAAGAAAAAATTTTTTTTTTTTCTAATTTTTTGCACTTTTTTTATTTATACCGCAAAAAGTAAAGCGCCCAGTGGCGATTAAATACCAACAAAAGAAAGCTCTATTTGTGAGAAAAAAATGATCAAAATTTCATATGGGTACAATGTTGCATGACCGCGCAATTGTCAATCAAAGTGCGGCAGCGCTGAAAGCTGAAAATTGGCCTGGTAAATAAGGGGGTATAAGTGCCTGGTAGGCAAGTGGTTAAATACACTAGAGAAAAGTCAGGTCACCACCCTATCGGTGCTGCTGGCAGAAGGTCTACCAGAGTAATGGTTTCCTAATAATTAACTTGTAAAATGTATTTCATATCATGTGATTTAAAGAACTAAAACCTAAGTCCTCTAGTGACCTAGCGGCCAGTGGGAGGAACCACCGTGCCATCCAACACACCTGCTAGTGTTAGGTAGCAGAAGCACTTCTAACACTGCAAGAAAGTAAAGATTTAATTTCCGGTCTGTCGAAGGGGTAAGTATTCAAGAATTTCAAACAAACCTTTGTATATTTATTTATGTATTTCAGGTACTTATATAGCGCCGTCAATTTACGCAGTGCTTTACATATATATATTGTGCATTCACATAAGTCCCTAACCGTATAGGAGCATACAATCTAAGGTCCCTAACTTATACATACATACATACATACAGTGGGGCAAAAAAGTATTTAGTCAGCCACCAATTGTGCAAGTTCTCCCACTTAAAAAGATGAGAGAGGCCTGTTGGCATCATAGGTAGACCTCAACTATGAGAGACAAAATGAGAAAAAAAAATCCAGACAATCACATTGGCTGATTTGGAAAGAATTTATTTGCAAATTATGGTGTAAAATAAGTATTTGGTCAATATGAAAAGTTCATCTCAATACTTTGTTATATATCCTTTGTTGGCAATGACAGAGGTCAAATGTTTCCTGTAAGTCTTCACAAGGTTGGCACACACTGTTGCTGGTATGTTGGCCCATTCCTCCATGCAGATCTCCTCTAGAGCAGTGATGTTTTGGGGCTGTCGCTGGGCAACACGGACTTTCAACTCCCTCCAAAAGTTTTCTATGGAGTTGAGATCTGGAGACTGGCTAGGCCACCCCAGGACCTTGAAATGCTTCTTACGAAGCCACTCCTTCGTTGCCTGGGCGGTATGTTTGGGATCATTGTCATGTTGGAAGACCCAGCCACGTTTCATCTTCAATGCCCTTGCTGATGGAAGGAGGTTTGCACTCAAAATCTCATGATACATGGCCCCATTCATTCTGCCCCATACATGGATCAGTCGTCCTGGTCCCTTTACGGAGAAACAGCCCCAAAGCATGATGTTGCCACCCCCATGCTTCACAGTAGGTATGGTGTTCTTTGGATGCAACTCAGCATTCTCTCTCCTCCAAACGATTTGTGTTTCTACCAAACAGTTCTATTTTGGTTTCATCTGACCATATGACATTCTCCCAATCCTCTTCTGGATCATCCAAATGCTCTCTAGCAAACTTCAGACGGGCCCGGACATGTACTGGCTTAAGCAGGGGGACACGTCTGGCACTGCAGGATCTGAGTCCCTGGCGGCATAGTGTGTTACTGATGGTAGCCTTTGTTACGTTGGTCCCAGCTCTCTGCAGGTCATTCACTAGGTCCCCCCGTGTGGTCCTGGGATTTTTGCTCACCGTTCTTGTGATCATTTTGACCCCACGGGGTGAGATCTTGAGTGGAGCCCCAGATCGAGGGAGATTATTAGTGGTCTTGTATGTCTTCCATTTTCTAATTATTGCTCCCACAGTTGATTTGTTCACACCAAGCTGCTTGCCTATTGCAGATTCAGTCTTCCCAGCCTGGTGCAGGTCTACAATTTTGTTTCTGGTGTCCTTCGACAGCTCTTTGGTCTTCACCATAGTGGAGTTTGGAGTGTGACTGTTTGAGGTTGTGGACAGGTGTCTTTTATACTGATAACAAGTTCAAACAGGTGCCATTGATACAGGTAATGAGTGCAGGACAGAGGAGCCTCTTAAAGAAGAAGGTACAGGTCTGTGAGAGCCAGAAATCTTGCTTGTTTGTAGGTGACCAAATACTTATTTTCCACCATAATTTGCAAATAAATTCTTTCCAAATCAGCCAATGTGATTGTCTGGATTTTTTTTATCATTTTGTCTCTCATAGTTGAGGTCTACCTATGATGCCAATTACAGGCCTCTCTCATCTTTTTAAGTGGGAGAACTTGCACAATTGGTGGCTGACTAAGTACTTTTTTGCCCCACTGTACATACCAGGGCTAATTTAGACAGGATCCAATTAACCTACCAGCATGTGTTTGGAGTGTGGGAGGAAACCAGAGTACCCCGAGGAAACCCACGCAAGCACAGGGATAACATGCAAACTCCAGGCAGGTGGTGCTGTGGCTGAGTTTCAGAGGCGTAACTAGGATATTTTGTGCCTGGGGACGAACGGCCACCTCATGACACCCCCCCCCCCGCTTCATATGGTCCTTGTAGACACCCCCTCCCTGTTCCGATCACATTGCCCCCCCCCTTCATCCATGGCACTACTCACCCGGGTCGGCTCTCCCCTCGTCCCCTTCAGCACATGCCCGGCTCACTGCCCTCCTCTTTGCTCCTCTCCCGGCCAGCTCCTCTCTCCTCTCATAACTCACTGTGGATGGCAGATGTATCAGAGGACACATCTGCTGCAGCCGCTGCAGTGACTTTGTGACCTCATTTTGGTGCCCCTGTACCTTGGCGCCCGGGTACATATGTACCCCCCTGCCCCCCCCAGCTACGCCTCTGCTGGGTTTCAAACCAATGACCCTAGTGCTGCCAGGCGGAAGTGCTAGCCATTTAGCCACTGTGCTGCCCCATATATATATATATATATATATATATAAACATTTGTAAGAAAATTCTCCAGTACATTTCATGATTTGTCATTTGAAAGTACTTCAAAAAGTACTTTTTAACATTCGATTTTGGACTTTCCCAATCAAAAACCACATTCACTGTTAGAAACGTATTGCAATGAACATCCATTGGACCCCAATAACCATTAGAAAATTGAACAAATGTTCTTAAAACAAAAATTTTCAAATGAAATTTTACTAGTGTTTGGCAAGCTTTAGCTTTCAGGAGAGTTGGGAAGAATACTTCTGTCAACTTGGATTCTGCTGTCTGTGACTACACTGGTGAGCTTTCACTCCACGTCCTATCCTGGTGACAAAAAAATGAAGGAAGAGGTTGTTACTGTCAAAGGGAGATACAGACGGTAATAGTAAACCTACAGAGACTCCAACCCTTCCCAACTCGAAGAAAAATTGTATGTAGTTGGGTTCTAAGAACAGAAAGTAATCCCACCAGACCACAAATGATTGTTGCAGAGGTTATAATATTCCACATGTCACAGACATCATAAATTATCATTGTAATATTTTTTTCTGGCTTACATCAGAAAGAATAATACAATACATTAATAGAGTTGACATTTTTATTTTTGTGCACAGATTGTGTTTATACTGGCTGGGACACAGTTAACCTTCATGACATAACAACATTGCCAGAAAAGGTCACCGACCAGCTCGGCTATGTAGGGCACCAAATGCTGGATTTCCCATCATGCTTTGTTGGCAAACGCTCAACGGTGCCAGCTCAGGTCAACAAGCTGCCAGCAAACATCTAAACATAGCACCCCCCCCCCCCCCACCCTCGCTCTCATATACCGCCAATCCATACTGTGAACTCTGCTGCTTCATGTTTAATTGAACTGTGCAATTTAAAGTGGCATCAGAAGGAGATGGCTGTGCTTTGCCCTGTGGGCACCGAATACGAGGCCTGAGAAGATTGCCAAGCTGAGTGTCTTGTTTGCGAACTTGTATTTGTACATAAGGCAGCATCCTTGTCATAAAGCATCCCGGCACTGTGATAACATCTCACAATTGAACTCACACTTTGTATCCCAGGATAAATCGACTCTGACTTTCATTGGTGTAGCTATGCTAGTGTAGCTGGCAGGTTCCTCACCATGAGATGCAAGAGCCAGGCAGGCACATGGTTGGGAGCAGGTACTCAACACACCTGGAGGTATACACCTCATTATATTACCATACAGCTTATATACATCGATCATCCATAACATTATTACCACTGACAGGTAAAGAAAATACCACTGATTATCTCATTACAATGACATCTAAAAGTGGGCGGGATATATTGGGCAGCAAGTGAACATTTTGTCTCTGAAGTTGATGTGTTGAAATCAGAAAAAACAGGCAGGTGTAAGGATTTGAGTGACTTTGACAAGGGACAAATGCTAATGGCTAGATGGCTGGGTCAGTGCAACTCCAAACTTGCAGCTCTTGTGGGATGTTCCCAGTCTGCAGGTGTCAGGACCTACCAAAAGTGGTCCAAGGAAGAACCAGCAACAGGGTCATGGATGGTCAAGGCTCACTGAAGAACATGGGGAGAGAAGGCTGGCCCATGTAGTCCAATCCAATAGAAGAACTACTGTAGCTCAGATTGCTGAAAAAGGTCATGCTGGTTCCAATAGAAAGGTGTCAGACCACACAGCACAACACAGTTAGTTGCGTATGGGGATCCATAGCCACAGACCGATCAGGGAGTTTATGCTGACCTGTATCCACAGCCATAAACACCTACAATGGGCAGAACTGGACCACGGAGCAATGGAAGAAGGTGGCCTGGTCTGATGAATCATGTTTTCTTTTACATCATGTGGATGGCCGGGTGCGTGTACATTGCTTACCTGGGGAAGAGATGGCACTAAGATGCACTACTGGAAGAAGGCAAGCCGGTGGAGGCAGTCTGATGCTTAGCCTAGTGGAGTCCATGCCTTGATGGGTCATGGCTGTTTTGGTGGCAAAAAGGAGACCTACTCAGTATTAGGTGTCATAATGTTATGGCCGATCAGTGTATATTCAAGTTCCTCACTATGGGATGTAATATTTGGAGAGAGGAACTAGAGCGCATGACAAGGGAGCAGGTATAACACACCTGGAGGTAAATGTATTATTATATTCCAATACTTGTTCAAACTTTGGACAGAGGGGTGGCGGTGGACATGGTATACTTGGAGAGAGGGGTGGCGGTGGGCATGGTATACTTGGACAGAGGGGTGGCGGTAGACATGGTATACTTGAATTTTGCAAAAGCGTTTGACACAGTTCCCCACACAGCTAATGTGTAAGGTAAAGTCTACAGGCTTGGAAAAATCTGTATGTAAATGGATAGAAAACTGGCTAAAAGATCGTAATCAGAGCGTAGTGGTTAATGATTCATACTCTGAATGGTGTAGGGTTGTTAGCGTGTACCCCAGGGTTCAGTGTTGGGACCCTTACTTTTTAATATACTTTTAATATATTTATAAACGATATAGGGTCTGGGATTAAAAATCCCATTTCAGTCTTGGCAGATGACACCAAGCTGTGCAGTGGAATAAACGTCCTTACAGGATGTCTCCAATTTACAAGCTGACCTCAATGCACTGTTTAATTGGGCAACTATGTGGCAAATGAGGTTTAATGTTGATAAATGTAAGGTTCTGCACTTGGGAGATAAGAATATGCATGCATCATACATACTAGGGGGGGTACAACTGGGGGAATCAATGGTGGAGAAGGATCTGGGAGTTCTGGTAGATCGCAAGCTTAATAATGGCATGCAATGCCAAGTTTCTAAAGCGAGCAAGCAGGGGGGAGCAGGTATTTAACTCACCTGGAAATATAATATATATTGTTCTGTTAGCATACTGCATATATATTGAGAATCCTGGCAGGTTCCACACTGTCGAACATAAGAGCTGGAGGGAGGAACCACAGCGTATAGTGGGGGTGCAGGTTTTCAACAAACATGGAAGTATATTTCATTAAATTACTATAGTGCATATCCTGTATATTCAAAATCTTGGCAGGTTCCTCACTATGGGACAAAAGAGTTGGACGGAGGAACCATAGCGTATGGTGGGGGTGCAGGTGTTCAACACAACTAGAAGTATGTATATCATTATATAACCATACTGCATATATATTCACAATTCTAGCAGGCTCCTCACCATGGGACACAATTGCTGGAGGGAGGAACTATAGTGTATGATGGGGGAGACAGCTCGGAGTGTATGCCAGACTTTAAATATGCCTTCCCGGAAATACCCAATAGGAATAGATAGAAAACCATATAAAAGACTATTGCATACAAAATATTATTGTTATTAATATTTTACAGGATTTATATATCGCCAGCAGTTTGTGCAGCACTTTACAAAATTAGCGTAGATGTTACAGTTACAATACAGTTTGGTACAAGAGGAAACCGAGGGCCCTGCTTGTTAGAGCTTACAATCTAATTACAACCATCCCAGAAAGCTCTGGAAATTCAGAAAGCTAAACATTCAATTATACAGTCTACGTGTTTTGTGGTACTTTTGGTACTTCAGGACTGCAGTAAAGGGTTTCTTGTACATAGTAAAAAGTGGGAATCCATGATACACCAAACAAGACATGATAAAAACACATCCAAATATAGGTATGGCCCCCAAAAGCATTTCCCCCCTAGCCTGTGAGGGGGGAGAAGCACCGGACCCAGAGAGGGGTATAAAAGGTCTAAAGCTGGGAAGAAAAGGGCAGCAATACTCCAGACTCAAAGGCATGGTATCCAAAAAGCAGGAAAAAATTGGGAGAATATCTAAAAAATTTTTATTTGTAAGTAGCTTGCAAGTACCTCCTCAGTCTACAATCCAGAGCAGCCTATGTACATACAAAAACATTGTGCAGATGTTCTTGGCTGTGTATAGACTGCCCTGTATTGCATGTGAATGAATGGCATGGTTATGTGGGTAGAGCCTCACACAGATGAGCTGTTTTTGAACTGTTTTTGATCCCCTGCCCGCTATTACAAGGATTGGTACAGGTGCTTTAGTAACATGTTACATGGTATACCTTGATACAGTATGTGTGTAACATGTACAATGTTATTAAAGTTGAACTTATCCTTTTAATTTTAACATTGTTTAAAGCTGAGGACATTTGTGAAGGACACCATTTCCAACTATGGCCTCTCTTACTTGGCACTGTCCCTAAAAATTAGAAAGCTGGCAGCCTTTCCAGGCTCTTTATATGGTGCCGTTATCACATCCCAGCTTGACTATTGTAATGTGGTGAACATACTGGCTGCAGCCCAAGCCATCCTGAACTCTGCTGCTCATCTAATCCATGCCTCTTCCCCTTCACAACTGGGCTGCATTGGAGAGGCTTGCCGGAGCCTCTAAGCATTAGTCAAGGACTGCCAAAGAAACTGTATTCATATTTGTGTATTTCCAAAAATAGAATGAAATAATAGAATCCAGATGTACTGTATGTGTGTTGCATATTTCATTGAATTAAATATGCAATGCCTTTTTTTTTTATTTCTGGTCAATATATACTGGGAGCGTAATCTACATGCTTCCTTTCTACCTTCACATTTGTAGTGGGGCAGTGGGGTGAGAGGAACCCATGTCCTTGTATACCAGAAGTGCTGGGTCATGGTCTGGTCTGATACAGTTGATGACTTGGATGGCTAAAGGTAGGAACAGATGAATAGTCTTACAATTGTTGGGTGATTATACTCTATCTCTAGGTCAAACAGGCTGACCATTGGTAGATAAGGTGCCCAGCATCTGCCTAATACAAAGATCTGCCAGTTGTGGATGTACTGTAGGTTTTGGGTGTTGCATATTTACCACTGTGCAAGGTGAAAGGGAGTGCTTGTTGGAAGTTAGGAGCTGTCTTCACTGGAACATCCCTATGTGTAATATAAAGTGAAACAAGAGATCAGAGAAAACTGTCAAATTAGGAGATGAAATGCTGAGCAATACCAAATTATAATATGGCAGGTCATGTGAATATTAGCCCAGATTTCAGAAAGTCTGCAATTTTATGATGAGTTCCAGTTATGACCCTGCTATAGCATGACATTTATGCTATACTGAGCTGATGAGTACTGGAAGTCGGCGATGACAGCAGGTCAGGGCAGAGGAACTGAAATGTAGATGACGAACCTTAAAGAATAATACCAGGTATGGGTAGTTATATAAATAGTTACAGTGGTCCAGCTTGGGTCATGTAACTATGCACATGCCATACCTGGTCAATGCCCCAGGAAGCTGGAAATCACTGTAGTAGAGACTGCTACTCCAGTGATCTCCACTTGCTTCTGGCTGCCCTTTTGCATTTTGAATAAAGGAGGATGACCACTTGGCACCCGCATCGTTTAGAGAATACTTTGCATTTACTGAATGAGTGCAAAGCATTCTCTGATTGGATGAGGTGGGGAGGCAGGGCAGTGACATCACTAGAGTAGTGGTGTCTACTTCAGGGATTTCCAGCTTCCAGGGGCATTGGCCAGGTATGGTACAGCGGGTAAAATAAGTATTGAACACGTCACCATTTTTCTCAGTAAATGTACACTGCTCAAAAAGATTCAAGAAACACTTTGAAAACACATCAGATCTCAATGGGGAAAAATATCATGCTGGATATCTATACTGATATGAACTGGGTCATGTGTTAGGAACATAAGGATGCCACATTGTTTGCTGGAAATGAAAATTATCAACCAACAGAGGACTGAATTCAGACACCCCGAAAATCAAAGTGATGCATCAGGCTAGTCCATTTTGCTGAAATTTCATTGCAGCAACTCAAAATGGTACTCAGTAGTTTGTATGGCCCCCATGTGTGCGTATGTATGCCTGACTACGTTGGGGCATGCTCCTAATGAGACGACGGATGGTGTCCTGGGGTAATTCCTCCCAGATATTGACCAGGGCATCACTGAGCTCCTAGACAGTCTGAGGTGCAACCTGGCAGTGTCGTATGGACCGAAACATTATGTGTAATAAAATTGAATGACGCAGGGAAAAAGTATTGAACATGCTAACTGAAATTTATTTAATACTTGGTACAAAATCCTTTCTTGGTAATGACCGCTACAAGACGCCTCCTGTGTGGAGAATCTAGTGGCATGCATTGCTCAGGTGTGATTTTGGCCAATTCTTCCACACAAACAGTCTTCAAATCTTGAAGGTTCTGCGGGCCTCTTCTATGAACTCTGATCTTTAGTTCTTTCCATAGATTTTCTATTTGATTCAAGTCAGGTGATTGGCTGGGCCATTCTAGCAGCTTTATTTCCTTTCTTTGAAACCAATTGAGAGTTTCCTTGGCCTTGTGTTTGGGATAATTGTCTTTCTGAAATTTCCACCCTCATTTCATCTTCATCATTCTGGTAGATGGCAGCAGATTTTTATCAAGAATGTCTTGGTACATTTTACCATTCATCCTTCCTTCAATTATATGAAGTTTGCCAGTACCATATGCTGAAACACAGCATTATGTTCCCACCTCCAAACTTCACTGTTGGTATGGTGTTTTTGGGGTGATGTGCAGGGCCATTTGACCTCCAAATATGGTGCGTATTATGACATCCAAAGAGTTCAATTTTGGTCTCATCTGACCAGACTATATTCTCCCAGTATTTCACAGGCTTGTCTAAATGTTGTGCAGCAAACTTTAAATGAGCTTCAACATGCTTTTTCTTCAACAATGGAGTCTTGTACGGTGAGCGAGCATACAGGCCATGACGGTTGAGTGCATTACTTAAGGTTTTCTTTGAAACAATTGTACCTGCTAATTCTAGGTCTTTCTGAAGCTCCTCTCCACAAGTAGCCGATCATGAGATGTGACACCTTGGTACTGAGACCTGGGCCTTGATGCTAAGCGGTAACACATTTGTGTGCAATTAAGAAAAACATATGTGCTGAGAGTGCGCGCCCTCCCAGCACACATGTCCGGTACTCACGGAAAGGTCCCGATCTCCTCTTTTGATCGGGACCTTTCCAGATTATGTGACCGCCGTGACACCCTAAACCCTGCCCCGTTTCCCGGCTTCTGAAACCCTTAAAGGGCCGGGAGGCGCCGGCGCCAAGGGGTTAAATTAAAGGGATAAAGGGATAAAATACCATTGTATTCTGTATTATCTATAGAGAATTATAATGAAATGGATGGTGCCTTAAAGTGATTCTAAAGGCTTTTTTTTTTTTTAGAAAAAATAACAAACATGTCTATATTTACCTGCTGTGTGCAGTTGTTTTGCACTCTTCTCGGGTCCCCCGCAAGCAGCTTTCTATGGGGGCCTCGCTGCTCTGTGTGCCCATACACACATGGAGCCACGGCTCGGCCCCGCCCCCTCTCTCTTCTCATTGGCTCACTGGCTGCGATTGACAGCATAGAATGCATGATGGTAAAAAAAACTTGAGCCTTTACAACCACTTTAACTGCTGGTCTCAGATAATCCACTTACTGAGCCTGCCCAACACTGACCCTGAAAAATGTCTAGCTTCTTAGAGTGCTACCCCTTTCCTTCAGTCCCTCCACTAGTTGCATATTACACAGAGTTGAGTTGAGATTATAGTTCGAAAGTCTAATCATGCAATACAAATCTGTCTTCAGCTTGACTTCTCCATACGATTCCTTGCTAATTGTTAACATTATCTGAAGCACAACCTCTGCATTGCAAATTACCTCTACTTACTATCAAATTACCCTTTTACTATCTGAAAAGGCACGCCCTGTCACCTTATATATAGATTACTGATCAAGCACTGCTTCCTTCGCTTCTATCTGACAAAGTACACACTGTCCCCCTTAAACTTCGTACACACGAGATTATCGGATGAATGATCATCTATCTTTTGTGCATGCTAGTCTCATATCAAAAATCTAGAGGTTACTAAAATTATAAAAATTCTCGTGCAACAGAAAGAACTTCAGAAGTGGTGTAATGCATTGTAATGTATTCTTTTCTCATTTCTGAGCATGTGCGGGCTTGGTCACTCAATTTTTTTTCTTTTTTTTAAACGAATACTATACGGATTAAACAAAAATCATTTGCTCTGGTATTGTACAAGAAACTTTTTCGTGCCGGTCCCTTCGGATAATTTTGCATGAGCTGTTGTGATTGGCTCTTGAAAGCTGGGTACTAACAATCAGATTATCAGATGATTACTTAGAAAGCGGTATTTTTTCTCCATTTTTCTCATCATGTGTTCTAGGTATTATACAATATACAGCTTAGTGAGCAACTACTACTTTCTTCTCTGCTATCTAAAAATGCACACACTGGAATTGTTTTATATGTTTGTGTGTGTTTTTATTATATGTACTACTTACCCCTGTTTATATCAATAATTTGTTATAGCTATAGTGCTCTGTATTCATTTGTAATAATGATACTAATAATGTAGAGAAATTGTCAGGAAATAACCTGATAACTTGAAATTGATTGTAAATAGCTTTATAAGCCTTGCACTTGCGAGAAGAAAATGGAATACCCCTGCACTAGATGAAAGGTGCATGCTGGCAGGGGTCTCCCCGCTTGTTGGTAAATTCTTTACAGTGTGTGATATCTATTTCTGACATTTTATATCTTCCAGTTTGCCCTCTTCCTCCAATGGTGGCACATGGAGATTACATCTGCCACCCACAACCCTGTGAACGCTACATCCATGGGACTGTGATCGAGTTTTACTGTGATCCGGGCTACGTTCTCTCCAATGACTATAAATACTTCACCTGCCAGTCGGGAGAGTGGTTCCCGACTACTCCGCTCTACTGTGTCAAGTCTGGTGAGTCCTCCAAGAAGATTACACTGTAACAAACTGTAGTTCCAAGGGTTCTAAAAACATTTGCAAATAGTACTTGAGGTCATTGCAGCACGAATAGTTGAGTGTAAATGAACATCACTAAAGTTTTACGGGTGAAATCCAGCTTGTGTTTTGGAATATTTGTATATATTCTAGTGTTTTTCCCTTTCAAGGTTTAGTCCACCCCAAATTCAAATATCATTTTTTGAATGTTCCTTCTGTCTCTCTTGGTGAGATCTCTGCACTGACTTCCCTGGTCTTCATACCTGCTGTGGACATTAAGAGGGATTCCCTAATCTAGCTCCCTGCTGGATTCTTCCTTTTCTTATACTAAAGGGAATGTAACGGGGAACTGGAATAAACAATAGTGTTTAGTAACACCCAAAACTCCAAGATGAACAGAAAAGTCAGAAATTATGGCAGGGAGATCTTGCTTTTAGATAAAAAAACTATGGATCTGACAGCCCACCATACTCCACCATAGTAAAATATTACGTTTGGGGGTAACGTCCCTCTGAAAACACAATGACCATACAGTTTATTGCACCTTCTGTAGTGATGGCTTATTGCTTTCTTGAATCATTCCTTTTTTACCATAAACTGTAAAAGGAAATATTCCTTTATGATTATGCACAAGGCAGACAAGACTGGCATTGCATTGTCAAAAGGAAGATGGCTCATGACCCTCATTCTTTGTATTTCCAGGCTAACCTTTGACATACATTTATTTCTGCCTTTGGTATTCTTTTCAACAGAGAGATCATGGCCAAATACACAAGAGACGATGCTGACAACATGGAAGATTGTGGCTTTCACAGCAAGCAGCGTGCTTCTTGTCCTTCTGCTGGTCATCATCGCCAGGAATTTCCAGACTAAGTTCAAGACTCACTTCCTTCCCAGGTGTGTCCAAACAGGCTTGTTCTTTTGAAAAGACACTAAGAATTTCATATTGATGTGTGGAGTTTTCATACTTGGTGATCCTGCTTTGAAGGTTCTTTTGTAGGCTCTTCCTGGTATTGGGTGACAACCAGGGGCGGACTGACCATTCGAGCAGTCGGCACTGCCCGAGGGCCCGGGGTCAATAGGGGGCCCCATTAAATGACCCGGGTACCTTTTTTATAGGCTTTTTTGGGTGTGTTTTAAGTGTGGGCAAGGACACAGGGGCCCCATGATCCCCTATTTCCCGGGGGCCCCATGAGTTGTCAGTCCGCCCTTTAGTGACAACTCTGTCCCTGTCTCAAATTGTTTGTGTTGGCATCTTATTATAGGAGAAGATGTATCCATCGCACTCCTTACAGGCTCACCCACAGTTTGTGTAGGCTTCTGTAGTGAATTGGTGCATGGCGCCACCATAATAGTATCGTAAAATAGTGATCTTCTCCAGCACACCTTGGTATAGTGATAATCTTCTCCTTTACAGTTGTGGCCAAAATTATTCAACCCCCACTGAAATTGAGTGTTTTGGCCAGTTTGACATTGCTTTTGATCATTCAGTCATCTTGCTTACATTTACATTAAAGAGGCACTTGTAGGTCAGACAAATATAACATAACAGTTATAATGAAATAACCACAAATGTCTTTTCTGTGCTCACAGCATTATCAGTTTTATTCAACCCCCAAGTGACATTCAATCTTAGTACTTAGTACAGCATCCTTTTACAGTTATAACAGCTTTTAAACGTGAAGCATAGCTTGACACAAGTGTCTTGCAGCGATCTACGGGTATCTTCGCCCATTCTTCATGGGCAAAGGCCTCCAGTTCAGTCACATTCTTAGGCTTGCGCACTGCAACTGCTTTCTTTAAGTCCCACCAGAGGTTCTCAATCGGATTTAAGTCTGGTGACTGCGATGGCCACTCCAAAATGTTCCAGCCTTTCCTCTGCAACCATGCTCTAGTGGACTTGGAGGTATGCTTGGGATCATTGTCCTGTTGAAAGGTCCAACGTCTCCCAAGCCTCAGGTGTGTGACGGACTGCATCACGTTTCCATCCAATATCTCCTGGTACTGAAGAGAATTCATGGTACCTTGCACACGCTGAAGCTTCCCTGTACCTGCAGAAGCAAAACAGCCCCAAAGCATGATTGACCCTCCACCATGCTTCACAGTAGGCAAGGTGTTCTTTTCATCATAGGCCTTGTTCTTCCTCCTCCAAACATAGCGTTGATCCATGGGCCCAAACAGTTCTAATTTTGTTTCATCAGTCCACAGAACACTATCCCACAACTTTTGTGGTTTGTCCACATGGCTTTTGGCATACTGCAGTCGACTCTTCTTATTCTTTGGAGACAGCAAGGGGGTACGCCTGGGAGTTCTGGCACGGAGGCCTTCATTACGCAGTGTGCGTCTTATTGTCTGGGCTGAAACTTCTGTACCCACATCTGACAAATCTTTTCTCAGTTCCTCAGCAGTCACACGGGGACTTCTCTCCACTCTACGCTTCAGGTAGCGCACAGCAGTCGAAGTCAGCATCTTCTTTCTGCCACGACCAGGTAGCGTTTCAACAGTGCCCTTTGCCTTGAATTTGCGAATGATGCTTCCTAAGGTGTCTCTTGGTATGTTTAACATCTTTGCAATCTTCTTATAGCCATTGCCCTTCCTGTGAAGAGAAATCACCTCTTCTCTTGTCTTCCTGGACCATTCTCTTGCCTTCACCATGTTTGTAACCACACCAGTAAATGTCTAGAAGGAGCTGAGTATCACAGTCATTTTAAAGCTGCCTAATTGGTGCTTATTATGCTTGATTGCTGCTCGGTGACATCCACAGGTGTTTTCAATACCTGATGGAAAGCACCTGTATGAACCTCTGTTCTTCAGAGTGGTAGTCTTTAAGGGGTTGAATAATTGTGGCAATGAAGAAACCACATAAGAACCATTTACTACTGTATTACATAAACAATTGATGTCATTTTAGTTGCATTTGGGTAGTTACAACGTCCTTGTAGGATTTGATTCTGAATACAATTCCAAATGTACACTATAGTCCCTAAACCCCTTTACAGCATTGGGGGTTGAATAATTTTGGCCACAACTGTATCCACATAAAGTAACAGGCATCACAGGCTGATGTTTCCGGACTTTTCAGGATCCCTTTTTCATGTGAATGTGAATAGTCATGTAAATAAAGGGCAAGATTATAACTAGATCCCCATTTTATAATCTTATTATAGGACACTACAAGCAGGGGTGTATTTACCACAAGGCAAACAAGTCATTTGCCTAGAGCAGCATTTTTCAGGGGGGCAGCACTGCCCTCCGTAAGAAGAGATGGAAGAAGGGACATACGTGCCATGGGGACCAGGTGGGATCTGAGAGAGGTTGTGGGCTGCTTGATGGTGTATGCAGAGCCCGACTCTTATTCCTGGGGAAGTCTGGAGCTGTGAAGGTGAGTGTCTTTCTCTCTCTTGTTGGGGGTGGGTGGTGGTGTGGTTGATGTATGGAGGGTGGTGGTAGTGGAAGGCTTTTTTGAGTGTGTGTGTGTGTTGGGGGGGGGATTGGTTGGTGTCAAGGGGGAACAATTTTTGTGTTGCCTAGGGCAGCATAAAATCTAAATACACCACTGACTACAAGGTGCCAAAGGAAAATTGCATAGGCATGGTCTACTGTTGTCACCATCAGAAAATTTGCACAGAGAATGACAGAAAGTGGCTCAGAAAAGGCTGTAGGAGAACGGGATGGCTGATATGCATCAAAGGATTTTAAAAAAAGGGAAAACAAGTATTTTATTTCCTAAAATGGCAATTATTTATGATACACCATGCTTTAGCTATCGAAATGTCATTTAGTTATAGTTTACATGTATGTTAAATAATGAAGTATCACCTCCATGTAACACAATTCTTCATTCCTTATTCATCATCCTTGTAGGCATGATAAGATAATTAAAGTAGAAGCAGCATGCTAGCAACTGAAATGTCACCATCCTAGGCTGGGGTGTCTGTCCTTCCTGCCATGCGTGAAAAGGAGGAAGGCTTGCTTCTTTGGTTCCCGCCATGAAGCTTTTGTTAGACGTCTTATTTCCTAAGAATGCTGTCAAACAGCGCCAGTGTTTCCAAAGTATAAAGTAAAATATAAACAACTTGGCTGGAATATTGGAAACAGCTGCCAAGTGACCCATATTCCATCTCTAGTGTCTGCGGGCTGACACCCTGCCAGTTTAATGCATCGTCACTTTCCATTGTAGTCAGTTTTACTCAGAAGTGGTTATTAAGTTGTTTTATCACTTATGTGGAAAAAAAAATCAAAATAGATTAACAGCGTGGAATGATTTAGCTAAGAGGCTCCGAAAACCAACATAATGCCTTTTCTGCAGTGCTGGCGGGTTCATGCTGTTGCAATGATATAAAAAGTCTTCACAGTGTCTCCTCTTTTTGGTATTACATGCCACTGATTTTTGGGAAAATTTGAGCGGTTTCGGTTGAGTTTAAACAAAATGTACAACAGAGATATTATTAGGAAATAGAGAACAATACCAATAAAATCTCCAGCACATGTCCCAGTTATTTAGCACAAAAATCCTATTTAAACTGATTCAAAAGCTTGTCTTAAAAACAGCAATTGTTTGGTGTATGTGTTTGCACATACTGTATATACATGTGAAGCTACATTGGTCTGACATGGCACCTTTTGAAAATTTCCATAGGCCACGATCACACACGACAATGCCGTGAAAAGTGATCCACAATGGATCTTTTTTTAGAGTGCAGCTAAACAGCCCCTGTCAGGTGTTCTGGAAACAATACCTGCCACCTCCTGAATGCCTGTTTTTTATTTTGATTTATATCAGGGCTAATGTGCCACAACTGCAAATCAAATGTTCGGCTTGCAGTTACAGTGCAGCCCCATTCACTTCAATGGTCCAGTTTGACAAGCGGTGCCACCTGTAAACTTGGCATGCCACGTTATATTGACCACAATGGAGAGCATTAAGATTGTAGAATGTGATCAGCCTCCACCTGTATTTTACTGTTTAGGCTCAGAAGCCTGTTTTTACTGCCCCCGGCACACTTGCACTTTTATTGCAATGCGCAGTAATGCATGTTGTGCACATTGCTTTGATGCAGTGCAATTCATTCCTAATGGTACCCCTACACACCTTCTCAATGCACTTGCATTGCAGCACACTGCAACATGTGGTAAGGCACTAAAGTGCATTACCTTGTGCTGCCGAAAATGGTACTTGCACCTTTTTTGATGCACTAGGCAGTACATTCTAATAAATGGACTGCCTTAAAGCAGAGCTCCACCCAAAAGGGGAAGTTCTGCTTTAAAAACTGGTCCCCCGCTCCCCATTAAGGATTGGCACCTTTGGGGAGCGGGTACCCAAAATCGACAGGTACCTGCTCCCAGTTCCGCTGTGATCGCCTACGTGATCAGAAGCGGAAGTTGTCCCAGAAGACTACAGTCCCAGAAGACTACTCACGCATGCGCCATGGGCACCCGGCTGTGAAGCCAAAAGCTGTCACAGCCGGGTGCCCAAACTGAAATGCCGGCGCCTGGAACTCCAGACTGCTGGTGAAACAGGCTGCGGAGAGGACACCGCGGGACCCTGGGACAGGTGAGTGGCTGTTTTTTAAGTCAGCAGCTACAGTTTTTGTAGCTGCTGACTTTTATTTGTGCACAATGTGACTGGAATTCCACTTTAAGTAAATGCATGTTAACCCCTTCAAATGTGCGGCCTCCCGGTGTCTGGGCCTAGACGCTGAGCGGCCGCACATTTGCGTTCATGTAACAAAAAACATATGTGCTGAGAGCACGCGCCCTGCGCGCTCCCAGCACACATGAGGTACTCACAGAAAGGTCCGCTCTTTCGATCGGGATCTTTCCCAATCATGTGACCGGCCGTGACGGCCACATGACACTAAACCACGCCCCGTCCCGCCCACCTCCCAGCGCAGGAACTCCTCTTCACGCCGGGACAATCCGGCATGAAGGGGTTAAGGAGCGTGCATTAACGCAGCACAACTGTGTGAACAGGCCCTTACATTGGTTTTACCTTAGCTCCCAACCTGGGACCTATTGAGAGTAGGCCTGCCTTGGAGGTAACCCCATCCTCTTTAAAGAGTATGCCTGGGCAAGAGAAATAAATAATTCAGTACATCTCTCCAATAAACACTAATTTCTCCATGTTTTGTCTGTATAAAAATGCTGCAAGAATAGAAAAATACCTTGTGATCTGCCAGAAGTCCAGTGAGCTCCTAACTTCTTATAGTGAGCAGTCTTTGCAATAATAATATGGTGGCCTAGTCAGGTTGCGGATGTCAAATCTTGATTTGGTAAAGTGTTGTCCATGCGAAGTGACAGTTACAGGAGTCGAGACAAATTATTTAATAATACAGGGGGTACTTACAACAGTTAAAGTTTATTCATATGGGGGGGTTTTTAACCACATAGAAAACAATTGTTGTCTATGTGCCCTAGCAGCAACTGGTGATTTCAAGTTTACATAAAGTCCATGTAAAGCTAAATGTCCATCCAAGGCTATCCTTGCAATAGGGTGACAACACTTCTGTGTGAAATCCTGCAATTTTACTGCAGAATAACAGTGTTGTCACCTTGTTACATAAGGTGGAAAATGAATGAATCTACTGGCAGGATCAAAAGATAATAAAGCTGTGTTATGGTGATAATACCTACTGACAGACTGCAACATATACTTTATCTTTTATTTTTCCCATAGTTTAAATTTAATGCCCAACCCCAAGCAAACCTTGTCATTAGGAAGGGATAGAACCTCTGTCAGAATTTTTTGTGGTCTGTCTCCACTGGGGAAATTTTCCCTCTCCTTCTTTTGGGGCAGCAAGACCTACACAAAAAGCAAACATTTTGGACTTTAAAAGAAAAGATATAGAGTTGTGAAAGTCCCTTTATTATCTTTAGCACTACAAGCAATACAATTTTTAATTGAATGAATTAAACATTTTAAACAGATAGTCTGCAGCCAGCAGGTGGAGAGTCATGTTATTTTTCAAATTTAGCATCTCATCTTAGTTACTTTCCTAAAAAATTGTGTTCTGTTTACAGACCTCAGTAGCTTAAAGCAATAGTAAACCACCCAAAAAAAAACCAAAATAATGCCCCCCTCCCACAAGTTTAGCCCTCCAGCGCTGCGCTGTTACGGCTCCCCGGCACCGCTATCTTCAGCCAGTCTTCCTTCCAGGTTCACGGACTCTGGGAGTATGAATGGCCAAAGCCACAATGATGCCACTTCAGCATATGTGTGCGGGAGGCCTTGGCTGGGGCACAGAGCTCTGAAGGTCCGGCATGCTGTCCCTTCAGAGCACACGTGCCAGTGACATCAGCGGCTGCATGCTGTGTGAATATCTCCTACACGGTGCAAGTTTAGGAGATATTCACTCTACCTTTTTATAGGCTTACTTGTAGGTAAAACTTACAAAGTGGACTTTACTTCCACTTTAAAAAGGAACTTCACCCTTCAAAAAAAAACTGTAGTTGCTCTCATTTAAACATTAGGTACTTACCAGTTGCCGGAGTTCTCACTGCTGCAGGTCCCCGGAGCTGCCGTGTCGGATTTGGTAGCCAGCTATGACTTTCTGAGTCACATGATTCCCTGTGTGGGATCGCATGGTCCTGAAGCCTCCTGGCAAAAAAACATTCAAGAGTGTTGGGGGCGGGGATGGGGAGGAGCATAGGTGGCGCTTTAACTCTTGAGTGAAAATATAGTTTAAGGTTCAGTTTACACACAAACTAAAAGAATCTGGAAATATAACTGCTCCCCCACTGTTCCCTGCCTGCCTGCTCTGTTCAGATGGAGTGTTTTTAATTGGAGAGAAGTAGTCTGAAGGCAAACAGCTTCTAATGTGCTCGCTGTTTAGAAAACTCCTAATGATCTGGGACACCAGTGGCATGGGGGCACTGTGTATTTAGTGTTTCTTTGTAAAGCAAAGCTTTTATACACATTAAACCAATTTGTTATACATGTTTTAAGCATACAAATTTCATTAAAAAAAATTGATCCCAATTTATTAAAGAAGTACTGTCACTTTTATCCTTTCAGAGCAAAGCAGCAGTGTCTGTCACTTTGTAAATAATAGCTGGAACATTGTACAAAAAAAACAAAATTGTATGAACCGTGCACAGGCTCACAACAATCCTATGTCATATACATGATTTTCTTTTTCCAGAAGCCCTCAAGACAGCTCGGCGGAGCCGGACTTTGTGGTGGTGGACGGAGTTCTGGTGATGTTGCCATCCTATGATGAAGCAGTCAGCAGCGGAGTCAACGTTACTCCACCAGGCTATGTGTCCTCTGCAGGTCAGAGGAGCCCAACACAAACTGAAGAATCTCACCCACCTGCTTATCCCGGCAACCCCAACTCGGACAGTATATGTGAGGAGTCAGAGACCTTTGACAGCTTGCTGGACTCCTCCGACCTCGGCCACACATTACATTCCTCCTCCATGACGCACATGAGAACTCCGGGTACTCAGAATTTGAACAGTGAGGCGGCATCCACGAGTCCAAGCATCGACATTGCAGATGGTAACTGTACTTAAAGTGACTCTGTCACCAATTTAAAATGTCCAGCCAAAAATGCTTTTCTTAGCAGTAAAAACTCAGCGGGGTTCTAATCCTTCCCCAATCTGTCCCCTAAAAACGTTTTTGCTAGACATGCACTGTAAAGCCCAATTGAACTTTCAGTTTAACCTGTTGCCACCCACATAACATATATGTGCGACAGCAATAGGGTGGGCTTTAACCCCTACATGTTGCACATATGCGTCACTGGCTGCTGTTTCTGTGCTGAGAGCGCGCTCACAGCACTCACAGCACAGAGACCAAGCTGTCGAAGACAACTGTCGGCTCCCACTAATGATCAGTAGTTTGTAAGACCAGCTTCCAAACATGTGATCACTGTGAATGACAATGGTCTCATAGTCGCTGATCCTTTCCACCCCACCTCCCCGGGCATTCATAACCTTTTATAGGGATGGCAGGGTGGGCAAGAAGGGGTTAAATCACCTAAATACACTCCAGGTGTATGAAATGAAAAGGTGTGCAAAGCCTTTCAGTTTGTTTTCAGTACAAATCAGACACATCCTAAGTAGAAAAGCCTGTCCTCTGCCAGCTTGTTGCAGAGATGGACCCATACTTTTAGTGTGAAAGCAGCTGTCTTTTTCTAGAGATCCAACAAGCTCCATGTTGAGTCAGGCCTAATAACTTTTGCAGTCAGCAGGCCTCCTTCTCCTTGCAAATTGGAGAGCTGTATCACTGACTAAGCAATGTTGAACCTCTGTAGGGAGAACACTCTTTCCATACTGAGAACAAGGGTCCTTCTCTGCAGCATACTGGCAGGGGACAGGCTTTTCTACTCAGGCTGTGGCTGCTTTTAAAGAAAACGAACTGTAAGACATTGAACACCTTTTTATACACCTAGAATGTATTTTCCTGATTTAAACTAAGTTCAGTTGGGCTTTAGTTTTCATGTTAGAACTAAATAGTACTAACGTTTTTCCTGTAGAATGAGTTGTCTAATTTTCATTCAGTTTCATGTGCTGTTTTAAATTTGGGAAGTCCAATACTTCCTCTTCACTTTCCTTAACCATACACACGGTACCAGCATTTACAGTACACTCTGTGGAACCTAGGACATTGATTCTACAGAGTCATGCTGAGTGGGCCAGGATTTTTTTCCCCGGCATCAGCTTACTGTCAATTTTTCTTATCGGTACAGTATTTGATAGTCACCTGACAAATGATCATTAAAAGGTGAGCAGGAAGTTTTTCTTCTAATTGTTTTACTTCAGCCCAGCATGCAGCCATTCTCAACCAGGGTTCCTCCAGAGTTTGCCAGGGGTTCTATGAGTTGTGGCTGAATGACCTCTCATTTGATGATACCTGCATAGTATGGGGGTCAGTGCCACCAGGTAGTGCCAGCTGTATGAACCAAAGTATGTCTTTAGCTGTCTGTAAGGGTGGCATTCTGACCACCACTTTACGGGGGACATTCTTTCCACTGGCCACCACTGTAAGGGACATTTGTTCCTTTGACCACCTATAAATTGTTTTTTAGCAGGGTTTAACGGAGACCTGAAAGTTATTTCCTCTGGGGGGAAAAAGGGTGAGAAATCCTGACTTAACAGGAGCAGATAAGGATATAAAATAAAGTTGGTTAAACACTTTCAGTATTTAGTATATAGCTAACCTGGAAGTGGTTGTTTTTTTCTCAACAAACTTAAAGAATAATTGAACCCTATGAAATAAGTGGTGGTGGTCCACTGCTACACCCCCTGGGTGTCAGAGGCACTCTCATTGCTGAGTGGAGGGCTCTATGCTCTCCTTTCTCAGGGCTTGAGTATGATGGAAACATTGGAGAATTCTAACGCAGCAAAATCACCATGGTTTGTTTTCTGCATGAGAAGTTGCATATTAAAGATCAGTGGGGCATCTATGCTGACTCATTGATCCACTAATCTTTATATCCAGTTCTTCATGCAACAAACAATTAAACCCACGTGATGTTGCTACTTCAGAGCCTTCAAATCTTCCCATCATATTCAAACCCCAGTGAAGGGGGAGATCCTTGAGTACCTGAAATACATTGGCTGTGTAGTCTCTTCGTGAAGGAATATGAATGTTGGAAGCATTTGGATTCTCAAACCTTTGTTTGGTGCTCTGGTTGAAAGCAGCTCTATCAGAGCTCTGATAGTTCTGATCATTTTAGCGACAAAGTTTTACTTGTTCCAGACTCTTTACTATGGCTGTGGGCTACTTTACCATCTTTATGAACACTAAGACTTTGTTCACTTACCATCATAATGCAAAAGGAAACTTAATGGTAGAGTTTTTTCTCCTAGGGTTCAGTTGGCCGTTAAGTTTATCACCCTGGATGGTTTAAACTTAACTTTCTATTTTCTTTTTGCAGAAATTCCACTAATGGATGAGGATGTCCCTGAATCATAATAAAATATAGACAATGTCAAAATTATTTTCTGTGTATTTTAATTATTTCTAAAATAAAGCTATGATATTTTGGTGACTACTTCTTCCACTGGAACTGCAATAATTCAGGCCAAGAAGAGTGGGCGATAAGAGGATATCATTGTTGATTCCAAAGACAGATGGGCAGAAGATGGTGATGGGAAGCATGCCCAGTGACACGTGCAATGACAATTTGTTTTTTTTAATAGCTAAGTTTACTTGTTCATTTTACATCAGCCGAGAAAAAGGCAATAAAGATATACCTATGGCCAAACACTGATTCTGTTGAAGGCCAATAGAGGCTCATAAATAGATTTCTACCCTGTAGGTCCATTTGAAGCGGACAAAGACCCACCAATACCTGTAACTACATACTGTATGTGCCTTCCTCCAGAATCCCTTGCAACCAAACCATGAAATCTGCTCTGACCTAGCTCTTGTCACTTGGCAAATAAACACTCTGATTACACAATGGTTGTTGAAGGTTTGGGAGTTTTTGTTCTTTGGTGCCTGGTGTGTTCCTAGCCAGTGTAATTTCTGTGCATGCATTTAGGAAATATTGAAGTTTATCAGAAAATAAGTATGATAAGAGTTTTCTACTTTCATATGCAAAATTTTCAAATAATGTAAAAAAAAGGCAAATAGATTTTTTTCATTTTCAGTAGACCTTGGTTAAAACCCATGTACATTTTTGTCATCTGTGTCCCATTGGGGAGATTTATCTTTAATTTCCTGCCATGTAGGCACAACAGGAAGTTGGAGTAAATTTCACTTAGGCAGTTGTAACTGTAGCAAGTGTCTCCATTGGAAGATTTTCCCTCTTTTGCTGTTCTAGTGATAACAGTGTTTTTGATTTTGCTCCCAAATGAGAACACAGACCGCAATAAAAATCAGAGAAAGGTTCTAACTCCTTCCCCCGTGTATCCAAAATAAAAATAACAAAAAAACTTTGCCTTTAGATACAGTCTACCACCATCCAGTGTAGATGAAGCATCCCACATTGCTGCTTCTGCTTGCCACATGGAACTTCAATCTTAGACTGGTTATTGCCAGCCTACAGTAACTTTAGTGACCTCCAGTCATTTGCTCCTTACATGCTACCAGCTGTCCAGGTTTTGTGAGCACATGAGGTCTTACCTCCTACCCTGAACCCTGTGCTGCCTTACTGCCTTGCGGTTGCAAGATGTCTGATTCTGGAGCCAGGGACACATTCCTACTCTACTGGGTGCCCCCAGCTCACAGTCTACTAGCTACTCCACAGCTGCTTTCAGTGTGCCTATTGAGTGTGCCAATGTCAGTAGGCATGGAGCCCTGTTTCCCTCTGCTCTTGGAGGTTATCCTGTTCTTGCAATTTTCTTTAACCCTGTAGGGTGTGCCTAGATCCTCAGCCCCTTTGGCAGAGGTTTTCATGACATTCATGTAGGGATATATGACCAAAATCGCCCAGTTATTTGCTGACTATGATCGCAGAGGCCACAAGGATGTTCCCGTGCCTTATCCCAGAGATTCTATAGTGGCTTCCAGGCCATCAGCCTCAGAGAATGATTCTCAGTTGTTTCAGTCCTTAACTGATTCACTTACCACTGAGGTGTCATAATCTACTGCCGTTACTACCAACCTGAAGGAGACCTTTTCAGGTCTGACTCATGCAGTGCACACAACTATAAGAATAGAGGATTAGCCTACATCTACCAGTGCTGCTTCCAGTGTTGGGTCATTTAAAACTCTTAAGGCTACAAAGACTTTACCTTTGCACCCTCTTTTCCAACTATTTCTCTATAAAGCTTGGAATCATCATGATAAGCTGTTTGCTTCCCATAAGCCATTTTGGCCTTGTATCCAGTGAGAAGTTTGTGCAGGAGTGGTCTATTCCCATTGTGCATTCAGCAGTTTCCCACTTTAACAAGATACTTACTAGAAGACACACCTGTCTTTAACGACCAAAGCAATAAATAGAGCTGTCTTCTCAATGGTGAGCCCTGCCATTTATTTCATCCCGAACCTACATTTTTAAACCATGTCTGACTCATCAAAATTCCTTATAACAACAGAGATCTAACCACTATTGTGATGGATCCCTCATTTACAGAATGCGTTGAGCATATATCTGTAGCAGTAAATGTCAGCTGCTGAACTGTTGCCATCAATGCGCATAGCCTTTGGGATGGCATCTCTTCGGCAGGCTCCTGACAACTTCATCAAGAATGCTAATAGTGGCAAAAGCACCCATCTTGCAGAGCGTAAGAAGCCTAAGAAACAGTCTGTGAGGTCTGGCTACCTAGGACCTATGAAAGTTGGTTTCTTGTCCACCTGCCACCTCTTCAACTTCTCAACTCCAACCTTTGTGTGTCACCGCCCAGATCAACAGATCTCAACCAAGTCCTGTCAGGTCAACTGGATCAAGGAGTCATTGCTCCAGTTACAAAATGTATCCAGGGGTTTTATTCCAATGTGTTCATTGTTTTCAAGCATAGAGGGAACATTTGTTTGCTGGAAGCTTCCTATCTCATCTCTCACATGTCTCTTGACAGTAAATATGTGTAGGACATTTTGGCTGAAGTCCTTGGCCATGGAACCCTTATGAAAAAGGCATTTGATTCACATGGCCTTCAAGGGACAGTGTCTCTTCACTCGTCACGGTGGAAAGAGCTTAAGGAACAGACTGCAAAGTCTTCTCCCTCTTTGAAATTATAGAAATGTCCCTTTTTCATTAACATTTTCCAAGCTTGGCTTCCTGTCCATCCATAAGCATTTAAAATCTGCCATATTCTCAGACAAACCTTCTGTTGCATGAAGGTGTGCCCCCACTTTCTAGAGTGGGGAGAACATTTGTTTACCTTTGCAAAAGCCTGGACAGCTTGTATCTTTGATGCTTGGGTACAGGAGATTGTATCTTAAAGTGTTACTAAACCAAGGATCCTGCATTCACTATATCTGGTCTCCCACAGTACACAGAACTTAGAAACTCAATTATTGTTGTAAATATAAACTACTAAATACCTTTTCTCATCAGCAGGATATAGTAGTCATGTGACTTCTATCAGTGTCCAGCTGAGCAGTGGTTAAAGCTTGTAGGATTAGTTTTCATTATGCTCTGACTGCCCTGCATTACTCCTGACCCTCTATCTGGACAGCGCTGATTGGCCCTGTGCCAATCACATGCACCCTCCCAAAGATGCAATTCACAGCAAACTTTAGTTATGTGATTTCCTTGACTTTTGGAATCAGGAAACTTTCTGCAGAAAAGTTAATGGACACAGGTTCAGGAGGATATTACAATGTATTGACAAAAGCGCAGGACACATATGCATCAATTTTGCATATTTTTTTTCATGTTTTTGAATGCTTTGTATTCATTGTGCCATGAATTTTTGTGGTCCTGATAGGATCTTTGAAAAATTGCTCCAAAACATGTATGAATTTCTTAAACTAATCTGACCAGTGATAACTGGAACAGGAAAGAATTGTTTTCAGTACTGGAAGCTTGGAGCTGATGTTTTTATTATTATTACAGTTACTTATATAGCGCCATCAATTTGCGCAGCGCTTTACATATATATTGTACGTTCACATCAGTCCCTAACCCTCAAGAAGCATATAATCTAAGGTCTCTAACTCACATACACATACTAGGGCCAATTTAGACAGGAGCCAGGTAACCTACCAGTATGCATTTGGAGTGTGGGAAGAAACCGGAGTACCCAGAGGAAACTCACGCAGGCACAGGGAGAACATGCAAACTCCAGGCAAGTAGTGTGGCTGGAATTTGAACCTAAGACCCTAGTGCTGCCAGGTGAAAGTGCTAACCATTTAGCCCAATTTATATTTTTTTCAGTGATGATCTACTCTATGGCCCCTTCTCACATTAGCCTTACCTAGAACCCTAGCACTAACCTTTCTTGTAATCCTCACTCTTACTCTTTCTGTAACCATTATACTAATCATCACAGTAACCTTGATATTATCCCTCACTGTAACCATACAAATACCCCTTCTTGTAATTTCAATACTAATCTTCCCAGTTACCCTTACACAAGTGGTGTCCTAACTGCAGCCAGGGGGACAGATGTGGACCATTGCTGGCTTTTATCCAACCCTTGGGCCAATATTTCATCCACTGACACCAACAATGGGGCATAATTCCCCCCAATGTCACCAACAAAGGGGCACAATTCCTCCCAAAGATACCGACAGTGGGGTACAATTCCTCCCAATGACCCCAAGAATGGGGCATGATTTTTCCTAATGACACTAACGATGGGGCACAATTCCTCTAACTGTCACCAAAGGTGAGGAACTATTCTTTCCAATTACACTAATGATGGGACATGATTCTTCTCAAAGACACCAACAATGGGGCGCAATTCCTCTCACTAACACCAAAGAAAGGGCATTGTTTACTCCCAATGGCCACAGTCCAGTCCTAAAGTGTGAAGGACAGTAAACTGGCTGTTTGTTTAGAAAATTTGGAGACCCCTGCCTTATACCAACCCTTGCTGTAAACCCAACCCTCCCTTTAATTCCAACACTAAAACAGGGCATACTTCAGTAAAATTTTGCTAAAAAAAAATTTAGTTTTCTAATGGTGTCCGTGGCTGTCTGTAGGGCCGGCAATTACCTACAGGGATCGATGCTTGATGCACTTTGTGTGTGTCACTGAGGCTCTCAGAGTCAGTGGCGCTGAGGAAGAGGGTTACCCTCGAAATGCGTCAGGGCATTTGGGCCTTGGATGTCACTTCTTTAACATCAGTTCCTTTGACTTGTTCTGAAGACATGCACTTTGTCACTGTCTATATGTCTACACTCGTTTGTGAGTATAATTTTACTTAAGTTTTAATAAACTAGTATTTGGGATAATGCGCTACGCCAGTGCGCTCTTGTTTTATTCCTTTCACAGTAGATTCATTATATCCCATATGTAAATGAACACCAACATAGGGTGGTCACTATGGGTGGTTGTAGATACACCTGTGCCACGTCTTTGATTGCTAGTTCTATCCTTATCCCATAACAGTATCACATGGACTTTGTAGGCACCATAGACAGCAATTAAAGGATAAGTTCACCTTTTGTAACATGTTACACCCATATTCAGAGTTTAACATAACATCAGACTGGCCCCTGCGCCCCACTTTAACAGCTATCAGGGGATCTTCTCCCCCCTCATTAGCTGTCTAATTTGTAAAAAATGCATCCGTGCGGGGCTCCGTCCGCCCGGCCGCGTCACTAATTCACAACCTTAGTGGCTGTCGGCTTGTAGTCCTCAGTAAACTACCACGACACTGTGGAACCTGTGGTACTTCATTCTTCCTATCAGTATATCTGCTTAACCATACATCCCGTACAGCAAGCAGATATACAGACAGATCTGCAGGAGACCTGCATGGCACCAGTGATCTACTGATCGCTGGTGCAGCACTTTACAGGCTCCTGCAGACAAAAATGATAAATGGCTATTTTTTTACCTGCAAGAAAATGTGCATTTATTATTTTTTTACCAAAAGGTGAATTTATTCTTTAAAATACAAAATATCTTTTATTATAATAGTTATATCTCACTCAAAGCACGAGTCAATAGCGAAAAGACACCATTATATGGTTATTTATTAAATTCAATTTCTTCATTCTTCCGTCTCATCACCCAATTGCCATCCCAGAGCAGCAACTTTCCTCCAATAATGTAAATGCAATTTTTAGACAAAAGTTTACTTACTGAAAGGTCAAAGGAGCAGAGTTTGAGCTTCTCCTACAAATGAAGTTAGACAAAACATGAGCATCAGTGTGCCAAGTATGCGATCTAGATCAGAAATGTACACAGATACTTGGATCCTGCACACTCCCAGCCCAGCTGGACTGACAATCATAATTGCTTGGTAACTAGAATGTAAAATGTTCCTATAACGGAACCGGACCCTGACTGCACTTGAGTATTTCCGTTAAACTCCCGCTTCCTGTCCAAACACTGATTACGGACCCCACCGCTGACCATACGAGACTAGACAAGACCAGTCTTGAAATAAATCAGGAAATAGACTGCTTTATTTTAACACAGACACAAGATATATACATTCAAGGGAACAATTCTCCCCTCCCTGCATAAGGACACAGGGCGGGTCAAACCAAATCTAGCAACAAGAAACACATCAGCAGACACCCCCCACCAAGCCAATACACAAACACATACATCCCATAATAGTTTGCTCCCAAGCAAGACACACAATAGAACAATGGGATGCAATCACATAACACCAAACGATCCATAACCCCCACCTATCTCCTATACATGTCTACACAATATCAGGACATTTCACCCTGCACCCCTGACAGGCACAGGGTGACTTACACATAAGAGGGATATGGGGAGCTGAGACAGAGGTCTCCCCCACCCCTCCAAAGTGAGCTGTGTTCCATGGGCCCCCCCACCCAAAGTCACTCCCATCACAGTGCCGAGAGGTGATCAGGTCGGGGGGACTCAGGCATGTCAACTCCCCTTAAAATCTAGGAGGTCATTCTGGTTTTTACCCCTCCCATCTGATCTCCCTTGATTCCCCATTAGAGACCTGAGCCGGCTGCACTTTCTGACATCGCCAGCAAATGATTTGTATTTTACAAGACCGTCGTGACATGTTCATATGTGGTTAATGCAGTAAAAGTGTATTTTCATGTTTTGGTTATTGTTTCAAACAGCTGTCAACATTTAATAAGGAGCATTACTTCTTTGCTTATACACACTGGATATAATTCTGTGTTTTTGTTTTACTTCATCTTGCCTGTATGAAATTCTCAATATCTGTTCTTGGGGCCCTTTCACACCGGAATGCAATATGGGGTAGTAAAGGTGAGTTTTGTGCATTTTCCCGCACTGTATGTGAATGTGCTGCCCTTGTGAGACATGCGCAGATGACAATTAATTGTTAATGGCACCTTAAATGCATTGTGCCACCAAATCATATGGTACCGCAGTTCAGAGTGGTGAGACTCGAATGGGCTGTCAAAACCAGAACATGAGGGACCACACTAGTGTGAATCAGTCCATATTCTGTATATATGGACTCTGCACAGTAGAACTTCTCTTATTCTGTATGTTGGATGTAATTCTCTGTATCTATTCTTACTCTGTATCAGCCTTTCTCAACCAGGGTTCAGGATTGCTAGGAGTTCCTTGAGCAATGAGAAACTTCTGTCTCTCAGATAAGTAACCTCTGACAATAATGATCTTTTTAGCTAGCTGCGAGAGGGGATTCTTCCCAATGACCACAAATATAAGGGGCATACCTTCCAGTGACCGTCTCACTAATGTGCCATGAGCTGTAATCAATAGCGGCGGGTTCCCGGAGACCAGAAAGTTATTTCAAGGGTTCCTCCCAGGGGCGTATTTACCACAAGGCATTTGCCTAGGGCAGCATCTTTCAGGGGTCAGCGGCATTTTCAGGGGGGGCAGCGCCACCCCTCCTAAAGAAGGGATGGAAGAAGAGACACATACAGCATGGGTACCAGGTGGGATCTGAGAGAGGCTGTGGGCTGCTAGTTGGTGTATGCAGAGACTGACTCTTGTTCCCGGGGATGTCCGGAGCTGTGAAGGTGAGTGTCTTCTCTTTTGCCAGGGTGGGGGGGAGTTGCCAGTGTATGGGGGGGCAGTGGTAGTGGAAGGCTCTTTCAGGTGGGGGTGGGGGGCTGGGGTGTTGTTGGTCAATGTCAGGCACTCTTCATGGGGGAGGGGGATGCTGGTCGGTGTCAGGGTCTCCCCGTGGGGGGGGGGGAGGGAGCCGATTTTTGTGTTGCTTAACCACATGCCGCCCAGCCACTGTAGAAATACAGTGGCAGGGTGGCACGGCTGGGCAAAACCACGTTTTAAAACGTGTGTTTTTAAAACAGGTAGGGGGTGCACGCGAGTCGCGCTGCCGCCCTACCTGTCCCGCCGATCACGGCCGCGAATGTCAGTCGCCGGGTCACAATTTGGACATTTTCACTTAATGGGTGTACTCACTTTTGTTGCCAGCAGTTTAGACATTAATGGCTGTGTGTTGAGTTATTTTGAGGAGACAGCAAATTTACACTGTTATACAAGCTGTACACTCACTACTTTACATTGTAGCAAAGTGTAATTTCTTCAGTGTTGTCACATGAAAAGATCAAATCAAATATTAACAAAAATGTGAGGGGTGTGCTCACTTCTGTGAGATACTGTGTATATGCAGTTGTGTTCAAAATAATAGCAGTGTGTTGAAAAAAGTGAATAAAGCTCAAAATCCGTCTAATAGCTTTTATTTCCATACACACAAATGCATTGGGAACACTACACATTCTATTCCAAATCAAAACATGAAGAAAGATTTGTGTTGTTCCTCTAAATAAATGAAGAAAAGTGAATATTAGACTGTTCCAAGAAATAGCAGTGTTTGTATTCTTCTTTACAAACTCAAACATTCACTATATAAACTGAAAAATATTTGAAGATTTTGCTTTCCTTTGAATCATTTAATGAATATTTGGTTGTATAAGCACTGTTTCTGAGAACTGCTGTACATCTGTGTTGCATGGAGTCAACCAACTTCTGGCACCTGTGAACAGGTATTCCAGCCCAGGATGATTGGACTACATTCCACAGTTCTCTATTTCTTGGTTTTGCCTCAGAAACTGCATTTTTGATGTCACTCCACAAGTTTTCTATTGGATTAAGATCCGGGGATTGGGCTGGCCACTCCATAATGTCAATCTTGTTGGTCTGGAACCAAGATGTTGCACGTTTACCGGTGTTTTTGGGGTCGTTGTCTTGTTGGAACACCCATTTCAAGGGCATTTCCTCTTCAGCATAAGGCAGCATGACCTCTTCAAGTATTCTGATGTATTCAAAGTGATCCATGATCCCTGGTATGCGATAAATAGGCCCAACACCGTAGTATGAGAAACATCCCCATATCATGATGCTTGCACCACCATGCTTCACTGTCTTCACAGTGTACTGTGGCTTGAATTCAGTGTTTGGGGGTCGTCTGACAAACTGTCTCCGGCCACTAGACCCAAAAAGAACAATCTTACTTTCATCAGTCCACAAAATGTTGCGCCATTTCTCTTTAGGCCAGTCAATGTGCTCTTTGGCAAATTGTAACCTCTTCAGCACATGTCTTTTTTTCAACAGTGGGACTTTGCGGGGGCTTCTTGCAGATAGCTTGGCATCACATAGGCGTCTTCTAATTGTAACAGTCCTCACAGGTAACTTTAGACCTTCTTTGATCTTCCTGGAGCTGATTGTTGGCTGAGTCCTTGCCATTTTGGCTATTCTACTATGCATTCGAATAGTAGTTTTTTGCTTTCTTCCACGTCTTTCAGGTTTTGGTTGCCATTTTAAAGCATTTGTGATCATTTTAGCTGAGCAGCCTATAATTTTCTGCACTTCTTTATATGTTTTCCCCTCGCCAATCAACTTTTTAATCATGGTACGCTGTTCTTCTGAACAACGTCTGGAACAACCCATTTTCCTCAGAATTTCAGAGAGAAATGCACTGTAACCAGTATGTACAACATTTGCTGCCTTCCTGCCTTAAATAAGGGCAATAATTGCCACCTGTTTTCAAAGAATGAATGACCTCACTAATAGGTCCACACTGCTATTATTGTGAACATGCCCCTTTCAATTAGTGATTCAATGACACAGAATCAGCAGCATGCATGTCATGACTGTTGGGTCTGTTGGATTTCTATTACTCTACTACATCTGCTAGTAAATTATTTGCCATGTAGAAATATCATTTCTACCAAAAACAGTGATTGATCAGGTTAGTGATGTCTGACTGCTATTATTTTGAACACAACTATATATATATATATAGAGAGAGAGAGAGAGAGAGAGAAAGAGAGAGACAATTAGGCAAAATATACTACATATATATCTTTAAAAAAAGGAATTAGCATACAGTACATATAAAATTCATGCAAATATGCATCTACAAATATGGAACATCAAGAACCCTAACCCTCTCACATTTTATCCAAAAGTAAACAAAAAAAATTAGTGACTAAATATGCAATTAAAGTGTATGTAATCCATAACAATTATCTTCTCCTATATTTACTCTCTTTTGGTCTGTTAAAAAAAACATGTAAAGCTCTCTGTAATATCTATTCAATAAGTACAAACATTACTTGATGTTGAGCCTGCTAGAAATCTGTTGAGATCATAGCTTCCTGTGACCTCTGCCTGTGCTGTTATCAGTTCTCTATGTGGGCTACAAAAGCAAAAGGGGAGATTTTCTGTAGTTTTAACGGCCTTCCTGCTCTAGAGTGACAATATTACTCCTCCATGCTGTAGATACAGTACGGTGAGTGAGCGTTGTCACCTTAGGGCAGGAAGTGCTACTGGAAGCATCACAAGGTGAAAAGAAAGTGACTAAAGGCAGAATAAAGAAAACAAATGCAGCTACCAAATCGAAGGGCTGCTAAACTGCAATATGTTAATTTTTTTTATCGGTTTCGAAACACTTCAAATCTGTTTTGTCTAATAGGGTATAAAACCTTTCCTGACCCAAAGCAAAGGTACATCTCTGACTCAAAATGCCATGATATATTTTTGTAAATTCTAATAGTTTTTTTGATTATTTTTTTTTTACAAAAATGGAACCTGTTGTTCATGTGTTGTTTGAGATATATCTTGGAGAACAATAAAACATTCATTCTAGAAAAGGATCTGAGATATGTGGAATGGAGTGCACAATAGCAGTAATAAGCTGACCCCGTCAGATCTAGTGTGTTGGTCGGTTATAAAGCGTAATGTACCTATAAATGGATGGAAGAGGACAGATAATAATGACAGGGCACTGCCAACAGCACTTATATGACTGCTTACCCATTATACATCTGCCAGCACACGATGGGCACAGTATTACTCTATTACTCTGGACAGGTGACAAAATAAATTGGCAGAAAATCTACGAACAAGAAGTCACACAAAGCCTGTTGCGAGGTAATACTAACGCACAATAAAAGGTACAAACCATGTATAGAAATGTGTCACTGATCTACAAATGCAGCTTATCAGGTGTGGTGCAACAACAAAAAAAGGAGAAGAAAAAGTGCCCCAAGGGCCAGATAAAAGCAAGCAAAGGGCCACATCCGGCCCACGGGCAGCAGTTTAGAGACCCCTGCCCTAGATCAACAATGCTGCTGTCCAAAGGTGCCCCCTGTGCTCCCTCATCCAGAGTAATACTAATACAGGAGGTGTGTTGCTGGCCACATCACCAGGTGAAAACAGTGGGAAAAAAGCCTTTCTCACACCATGTTCAAGATGCACTGCAGTTGTGATCTGCAGTTTGTGTCAATGTTAAGGACACCCCAAGTACAATCACAGCTTGCTATGACACATGCCCCCCTGACTAATCAGAGCCTGCCTCTGACACACACCCCCTCCCAATAACAGCCTGCCTTTGACACACACCCCCTCCCAATCACAGTCTGCCTTTGAAACACACCACCTCTCAATCACAGCCTGCCTCTGACACACACCACCTCCCAATAACAGCCTGCCTCTGACATACAACCCCTCCCAATAACAGCCTGCCTCTGACATACAACCCCTCCCAATAACAGCCTGCCTCTGACATACAACCCCTCCCAATAACAGCCTGCCTCTGACATACAACCCCTCCCAATAACAGCCTGCCTCTGACACACCCCCCCCCAATAACAGCCTGCCTCTGACACACACCCCCTCCCAATCACAGTCTGCCTCTGAAACACACCACCTCTCAATAACAGCCTGCCTCTGACATACAACCCCTCCCAATAACAGCCTGCCTCTGACAGAAACCCCCTCCCAATAACAGCCTGCCTCTGACACACACACCCTCCCAATAACAGCCTGCCTCTGACACACACACCCTCCCAATAACAGCCTGCCTCTGACACACACACCCTCCCAATAACAGCCTGCCTCTGACAGAAACCCCCTCCCAATAACAGCCTGCCTCTGACACACACACCCTCCCAATAACAGCCTGCCTCTGACACACACACCCTCCCAATAACAGCCTGCCTCTGACACACCCCCCCTCCCAAACACAGTCTGCCTCTGACACGCACCCCCACCCAATCACAGCCCGCCTCTGACACAGACTCCCTCTTAATCATAGCCTGCCTCTGACACACATCCCCCTCTCATTCAAAGCCTTCCCCTGACACACCCCTTCCCAATCACAGCCCGCCTCTGGCACACACCTCCTCCCAATCACAGCCCACCTCTGGAACACACCCTATCCCAATCACAGCCCGCCTCTGGCACACACACCCTCCCAATCACAGCCCGCCCCTGACACACACCCCCTCACAATCACAGCTCACTATAACACATGCCCCCCTCTCAATCACAGCCTGCCTCTGGCACACACCCCCTTCCAATCAAAGCCTGTCTCTGACACACACACCCTCCCAATCACAGCTTGCTATAACACATGCCCCCCTCCCAATCACAGCCTGCCTCTGGCACACACCCCCTTCCAATCACAGCCTGCCTCTGGCACACACCCCATCCCAATCACAGCATGCCTCTGGTACACACCCCCTTCCAATCACAGCCTACCTCTGGCACAGACCCCCTCTCTATCACAGCCTGCCTCTGACACCACCCCCCCAATCACAGCCCACCTGACACACACCCCTTCCCAATCACAGCCCGCCTCTGGAACACATCCTTTTCCAATCACAGCCTGCTTCTAACACACACACCCTCCAAATCCCAGCCTGCATCTTGACCCAGACTGAACAGACTATGTAATGCAGGGACATGGTGTGTCTGCATAGTGTCCTGTATCCCCGATAACCACTAGCAGGAAGAAGAGATGGTCACATGAGAGAACTTTTTATCTTTGTAAGGAAAGGTAAGACAGATCATTTCTGAATCTAAGCAAAAATGAAGTTATGGTACCTGATTGGTTATAATGGTATTGTTAATGTGGAGGTGGAGACTCAGCTCCTTGCACAGATCGAAAGGGCTGGGAAAGTGGTAATAATGGGGGATTTTAACTACCTGGAAATTGGAGTAATGGTACTGCAGGAACAGTTAAAGTGCAAAAATGTATAAACCTACTACAGCACAATTTTATGGTGTAGTTCATAGAGGCCCCAACTAGGAATGATGCTCTGCTGGACCTGGTAATCTCAAACCATGCAGAGCTTATTACGAATTTCCATATAAAAGAACATCTGGGTAGCAGCGACCATAACATGATTTGATTTATTGTTAGCTGTAAACATCAAGCACATACGGGAAAAATAAAAATGCTCAACTTTAAGAGAGCTAATTTTTGCCAGGCTGAGAGCTGCTCTCCAAGACTTAGACTGAGAGGGAATATTGGCTTCGATAGACACAACACAGAAATAGGAGTTCTTCAAAAAGACTGTATGTGAACAGACTGAAAAATATGTTCCCATGAGCAACAAGTTTAAAAGGCTAAAAATCAAACCTATGTGGCTTACGGCCAAAGTTAAAAAAAAGCTATAGATAATATGAAAAGAGTTTTTATTAAATATAAAAATTAAGGAACACTATCATCGTGTAAACATTACAAAGAATATAACAGAATATGTAAAAAGGAAATAAAGACCGCAAAAATTGAAGACGAATGACAGATTGCAAAAGATAGCAGGACCAGCCCCAAAAAATTCTTCAAATATATTAATAGTAAAAAGGTCCGAGCATGTAGGTCTTTTACAGAATAATCTAGAGGGGGTGACTGGGGACAAAGAGAAGGTAAATTTATTAAATACCTTCTTCATCTCTGTGTATACAATGGAGCATGGGGGAGCTCTTGTCCATAATGGATGTGGTATTGACACAGCTCCAGACGATCCACATTGGCTCACAATTGATATGATCCAGAAATATTTAGACAGAATAAAGGTGAATAAAGCACCTGACCAGATAGCATACACCCACAGGTCCTTAAAGAATTGAGCTCTGTCATTTCAAACCATTGTGTCTAATTTTTAGGGACTCTTTAATGACTGGCATAGTACCACTGGATTGGTGTAAGGCCAAAGTGGTGCCAATATTTAAAAAGGGGTCAAAATCTTTACCAAGTAATTATAGACCTGTTAGTTTAACTTCTATAGTTGGGAAGATACTGAAGAGTTTAATAAAACACTATATAGATGAGTTCTTGCTGGAAAAAAATATTTTAAGCAACAGACAGCATGGATTCATGAAGACAGAAGTCGTCAAAACAAGTCTGATTTTTTTTCATGAGGGAGTGAGCAAAACCTTGGACAGAGGGGTGGCGGTGGACGTGGTATACTTGGATTTTGCAAAAGCGTTTGACACAGTTCCCCACACACAGCTAATGTGTAAGGTAAAGTCTACGGGCTTGGAAAAAAGCTATGTAAATGGATAGAAAACTGGCTAAAAGATCGTATTCAGAGAGTAGTGGTTAATAATTCATACTCTGAATGGTCTGGGGTCATCAGTAGTGTACCCCAGGGTTCAGTGTTGGGACCCTTACTTTTTAATATATTTATAAATGATATAGGGTCTGAGATTATAAATCCCATTTCAGTCTTTGCAGATGACACCAAGCTGTGCAGTGGAATAACGTCCTTACAGGATGTGTCCAATTTACAAGCCAACCTCAATGCACTGTTTAATTGGGCAGCTACGGGCAAATGAGGTTTAATGTTGATAAATGTAAGGTTCTGCACTTGGGGGCTAACAATATGCATTCCTCATACATACTGGGGGGGAGTACAACTGGGGGAATAAATGGTGGAGAAGGATCTGGGGGTTCTGGTAGATCTCAAGCTTAATAATGGCATGCAATGCCAAGCTGTGGTTTCTAAAGCGAGCAAAATCCTTTCTTCTACTAAAAGAGGTATAGACTCCAGAGAGAGAGATATCATTCTACCCCGGTACAAATCATTAGTAAGACCTCATCTGGAATATGCAGTTCAGTTTTGGGCACCGATTCACAAAAAGAACATTGGGGAACTAGAGAAAGGGCAGAGAAGGGCAACCAAACCGATAAGAGGCATGGAGGAGATCAGCTATGAGGAAAGATTAGAGGAACTGAATTTATTCTCTCTTGATTAAGGGGGGATATGATCAACATGTATAAATACATCAGTGGTTCATATAGTGAACTCAGTGTAGAGCTATTCACCCTGAGGTCATCACAGAGGACAAGGGGGAACTCTTTATGTCTGGAGGAAAAGAAATGTAATTTCCAAATACAGAAAGGTTTCTTCACAGTGAGAGCTGTGAGAATGTGCAATAGACTCCCTCAAGATTTGGTTCCGGCCAGCTCAGTGGATTGCTTTAAAAAAGGCCTGGATTCTTTCCTAGATACACAGAATATAAGTGGATACTAACATTTATAGGTAATGTTGATCCAGGGAATATCCGATTGCCTCTCAGGGGATCAGGAAGGATTTATTTCCCCTGCAGCAGCAAATTGGATCATGCTTGCTGGGTTTTTTGCCTTCCTCTGGATTAACTGTGGGTGTAGGATTGTAACTTATTTTTATGGTTGAACTGGATAGACTTTTGTCTTTTAGCCAGTCTAACTATGTAAGTATGTATTAGAAAGTGTCTATACCACTGTATGTTCACAGCTACTTTATGTTTACTTTAAAAACAACATTTCTTTATGTTTCATAAAATCTCTTTTAGTAAAATTTTAACAAGTAAATATTATAGACATTTCAGGACTGTGTGTATACCTGTTTGGAGAATTCAGTTTAGCTCCATTTAAAGAATAGCATTCTGTACATCCAGAATCTGATTATAAGATTTAAATGCAGCTAAACCCACTTTAAAGCAGGAACATCTAAATGCAGAAAAAGTGATTTTGGAGACATACAAGTGGTTTCTAACTTCCAGATTACTTCTTCATTTGGAAAAGCTAAACGCAGGAGCACCAGTGTGAATGAGGCCTTAGATTGTCATCTGCGCATTGAACGTCTGCCATCTAGTGTCAAATTTTTTAAATGGCACCCTCTGGCTCTTCCCCAGATTGTCTGATTCATGTATCAGCTCAATGGGCTCAAATAAACTACTACTGCATTTAATTTGCCCAATAGATCCTTATTTCAAGATCTCTGTTCACAATTACATTTGTTATGGTAGGTAGGTTTAGTGAACTAAGGTCTCTTTTTCAAAATCTGGCCTTAAAGCAGACCTTCACTGTATAGGTCATGTCATGTTGCCCTGACTTCTCCCCCCTCCCTCTCAAACAACTGGACTTTATTTTTTCATTTTTTAAATTAATGTAATTTATTTTTGCTAGACAGCAGCACTTCTGTGTTTCTTGACTAGGCCAGAATAATGTTTTTTCTCCCTGCCCCAACATGTTTGTGGATATGTCGCAGGGCTTTGGGTCCAAAACAAGCCCTGTGGCATAGCTACATATGCACTGGTTTTGCTGACTTCTGTGCAAATGTGGAGTTTCCTGTGCATGAGCAAAGACGGCTATCAGGGAAGACCCAAACCTTCCCCATCTTTGCTCACCCACAGAAGGGCTCTGCCAGGACCCGAAGGCCAGTGAAGCCCTTTGGTGCATCTGTGCATGTGCAATAATGGCAGAGCTGGTACAGAGCCAGAAACTAGATCATGGAGGATATGCAGACTGCTTGAACCTCTTGCCTTCCTTGGGAGAAAAGCATTCAGTGGAACTAAGAAAGAGCTCAGTGTGTATAAGGCCTAATTGTGTAAGGATTCTTCATCTTCATCTGCTTTAAGATTTGATGAAAAAGAAAAGTCCAACTGCATTCAGTTAAAAACCTCAGTAATAAAAAGGCATTAAAAACCAGCTGAATGGACAGTTCCCTGGGATAGACCAATGGCTTAACCAGATTTTGCCAAAAAAGGACCGTGAAAATAGTGCAATGCCATGAACATATTGACATTTTAACTTAAAGGTGACACAGAGAATAGCTGCGATTCAGAGGATCGCAGCTATTCTCTGGTCATTTACAGTTTATGACACTCAGGAGATGAGCAGAGAACATGTTCAGCTCTTCACTGGAGATCTGTGTTCTCCCTCCAGATTCTCCAGCCTAAGCAGCGATAATTTACCTCTGCTTAGTAAACCGATCTTTTACTGTAATCTCACGAGATTATAGTAAAAGCAGCCGTTTTCCAGTGTTTGTATACCGTTCTCCCTTCATTTAGAGAACTGATCTACACCGCTTCATAAACAGCATTCACAGGAGAACTGTGTTTTCCGAGAATGCCGGAGAACTGAGCAGCGATCATTTACCGCTGGTCCATAAACGGACACCTAAATGGAGAGGTATTGATCTTTAGACAGCCTCCTTTCTATCCAAGACTGAGACTATGTCACAAATTTTATCTTTCTATAGATACACACCGATGATTGGTCTGCACCAGTGAACAGAACATCCCATCAGGAAGATAATCCCCATAACCCAGGGACAAAAGGGTTAAAGGCACAATTAACATTTCTGTGCACTTGGATGGGATTGATTAAAATATATTGATGTTGAGAAGGACTTTCACATATGAGGATTATATCATTATGGATACAGTGTTGTCCCACATTTACATCAATTATTGACACACATATGAGGACTATATTATTATGTATGTACTGCTGTCCCGGACCTTTTATTTATTCCTGTTTATGAGCCCTGATTAACATATATGCGGCTGTTTGGGCCATGTTTTGCGCGGGCACGAGAGCCCATTCATTTGAATGGACTCCCGTGCCCCGTAGGGAATAAGTCCCTTCACTTCTTCTGAAAACGCAGCCCGCATGGGAACCTCGGTTCCCAGTATGGTTGTGTTTTCCAGTCCGAGAGGCATGCCATTAGAACTAATGGTACCTGCCCGCGGGTCTACATTCCTTTGTGTGGGTTGTGCGGCTGCAGGGATTTCTGTGCGGATCACATCGTCAGCAGCTTCAGCTGACAGCTTGTAGTTCTCAATGAACTACCAGGGCACTTCTGAGTATGTTGATAGCCCACTGATCCTTCCTGCTGTCAGGTAACTGCCCATGTGAGGTATGGACAGCCAGCTCTGCTAAGAGTCTGTATGAACCTGAGATTGCACCTGCAATCTGCTGATTGTGGGTGCAATGTTCTGCAGGCTACTTAGAAAAAAATAACTGCACTTTTTTTACCTCTACATTTATTTATTCTTTTAAAGGTTAACTTATCCTTTAAAAAACAGATTCCCAGTAAACCACAATCACATGGTCAACTATAATTATGGACACATAAAATGTTCTAACTTTTATCTCTGCTATTTATGTACGCCGTACTCTACCAAATATCATATCTGTTTGGTGTACCTCTCATTGTCTTTGGCACTGAAGAACACTGCAAGGCTGTCGGCATGAACGCCTTACTTTCTGTAACTACACTCAGATCCTCTATAGTTTCTACGGAACACTGACCTTGAGGGCTTGTCCCTTAAAAAAAAACAACTTTCTACTTGTACGCCTCTTTTCAGCATTCCACAGAACAATTCCCTCTTCTACCCAGATCTGTCAAACAATATGTTACAAATAATGTGGGAAAATGGGAAATGCCTTGATGTATTTTATAATCTTTCCTTTCTTCATTGTTTGTGTCTTTCAGACAACCACCTTCGGTTACTTACAGATGGAATTTTTAAGAGAATAACCTTTTTGCAAGTTCTTAACTTGTCATCCAATTTTCTAAGACATCTAACACCTGATTTTTTTCCCCCAGGTGTGGTGACTCTAGATATTTTAAGGTACCAAAACTACTTTCATCCAACCCAAAGGCCTTTTTCCACTCTGAAAAACTCAGTATAGCTTTCAACCCATTCAAATATGACTGTGCTCTTGCAAACTTTACAACATGGTTAAAGCAAACCAACACCACCATTGAGGATTCTCTGAAAGATTTTTTTGAGTGTACCTGCAAGATATATTATACAAATTTATTTACAATCTAAGATATGAGGACTACAGTTAAATGTGGCCATGCATGTTTAAGCTGACAGGCAGATTTCTTACACAGAACAATGGTGGTGAGGCATTTGCCTGTCTTTGAACCCCACGTTTATCTGCACAATACAGAAATGCCTTGTTTTCACAGAGAACATCCAAAAAATTAAAAAACCTCAATGTACAGCATCAAACTATTGTCTCTGCTCTGTACAAAATCTCTGAATAGCCCAGTACTCAAAAATGTTAAAGCCAAGCCAGGATCAAAAAATAAACTGTGTGCACAATTATTAGGCAAGTTGTATTTTTGAAGATTAATTTCATTATTGAACAACTACAGTGTTCTCAATCAATCCAAAATGTTAATAAACCTCAAACTTAAATATTTAAGAAAGTAAAAGTGAGGTTTTGACTTTCTTAGAAGAATATCTATATGTGCAAAATGATTGGACAACTATTAGTGTGCACAAATATTATGCAACTAAATGAAAAATTACAATTTTCCCATCTCACTTGTTTATTTTCATCTGTTAAAGTAAGAATAATAAACAAATCAAAATTTACAATAAACATTTCTGACACTTAAAAAAAAAAAGTGACCAATATAGCCACTCTTCTTTTCAATAAGTCATAAGCCTTTCTTTCATGGAGTCTGTCAGTTTCTTGATCTGTTTATGCAGCAGCAACCACAGCCTCCCAGACACTGTCCGGAGAAGTGTACTGTTTTCCTTCACTGTAAATCTCTCGTTTAAGAAGGACCCACAAGTTCTCAATAGAGTTTAGGACAGGTGAAGAAGGGGGCCATAAAATTTTTATTTAATCTTTAAGGCCTTTACTAGGTAGCCACGCAGTGGAGTACTTCAGTGCATGCGATGGAGCATTGTCCTGCATAAATATCACAATCTTCTTGAAAAATGCAGACTTTTTCCTGTACCACTGCTTGAAGAAAGTGTCTTCTAAAAACTGGCAGTAGGTTTAAGAGTTGATTTGAGTCCATCTTCAACCCAAAAAGGTCCAACTAGCTCATCTTACTACCACTGAGGAGGTCACTAAGGTCTTCTCTGAAGCTCGCCTCACCACCTGCCCCTTCGACCCTGTCTCCTCACAACTCCTACGATCTCCCTCCTCCTCCATCCTACGCTCCCTCACCCACATCTTTAATCTCTCCCTCTCTACTGGCGCATTCCCCTCCCCTCTGCAGCACACGCACATCACTCCCATACTTAAAAAGCCTTCCCTGGACCCCACCGACCTGAACAACCTTAGACCCATCTCCCTGCTGTCATTTACATCCAAACTCCTTGAGCGCTTAGTCTATAATCACCTAAGCTCCCACCTCAATGACAACAACCTCCTCGACCCCCTACAGTCCGGCTTTCGTCCCCTACACTCCAACGAAACTACCTTACTCAAACTCACCAGCGACCTGCTAACCGCCAAAGCTACAAGCCACTATTCAGTGCTCCTACTCCTTGACCGCTTTCGACACAGTTGACCAACCCCTCCTCCTCAAAAAACTGCACTCCCTTGGCCTCAGAGACTCTGCTCTCTCCTGGTTCTCGTCCTACCTATCACAACGCTCCTTCAGCGTTACCTATAATGCTACCACCTCCCCCTCACTCCCCCTTTCTGTTGGGGTCCCTCAAGGCTCTGTCCTCGGGCCCCTTCTCTTCTCCATCTACACCTCCTCCCTTGGCCAACTGATACACTCTCATGGCTTCAACTACCACCACTATGCCGACGACACGCAAATTATCTCTCCACCCCTCGCCTCACCCCCTCAGTCTCTGCCCGAATCACTAGCCTACTGAACGACATAGATTGGATGTCGCTCCACTTCCTTAAACTGAACCTGTCCAAAACCGAGCTCCTAGTTTTCCCCCCAGCCCGTGCACCCCCCCCCGACTTCTCCATCACGACCAACAATGCCACCATCAGTCCCACCCCGCAAGCCAGAGTACTTGGTGTCATTCTAGACTCCAATCTGTCCTTCCAGCCCCAAGACCAATCGCTAACAAACTCATACAGACTCCACCTCATCTCCAAAATATGCCCATTGCTAATCCCGGAAACTACTAAGCAACTCATCTACTCCCTCATCATATCACGACTCGATTACTGCAACTCCCTCCTCACTGGCCTGCCTCACCACAGGCTATCCCCGCTTCAGTCGATCCTGAATACGGCAGCCAGACTCATCCACCTTGCCAACCGCTCCATTTCCGCCACCCCCCTCTGCCAATCCCTCCACTGGCTTCCGATTACCCAACGGATCAAATTCAAAATGCTAACACTGACGTACAAAGCTGTCCATAACTCTGCCCCAAACTACATCACCGACCTGATATCCATCTACCACCCAAAACACACTCTCCGCTCCTCACAAGACCTCCTTCTCTCTAGTTCCCTGGTCTCTTCCTCCCATGCCCGCCTCCAGGGCTTCTCCAGGGCATCACCCATCCTATGGAACTCCCTACCCCAACCCATCAGACTATCACCTACTCTCCTCTCCTTTAGGCGCACCCTGAACACCCACCTCTTCAGGGAAGCCTACCCCGCCCTCTGCTAATTGCCGATCTCCTCCACTCTTCCTACCACTCCATCCCCCACAGATATTCCTCCTGTACCACTATCCCCTCCCTCCTAGATTGTAAGCTCCAAGGAGCAGGGCCCTCGAACCCCTCGTGTATCGCATTGTATTGTTATTGTACTGTCTCGTGTACTGTCTCCCATTGTAATGTACAGCGCTGAGCGAACTGTTGGCGCTATATAAATACTGTATAATAATCTTTAATACCAGCCCATACCAGTACCCCACCTCCACCTTGCTGGTGTCTGGGTCGAAGTGGAGCTTTGTGCCAGTTACTATTCCAGCCATGGGCCCATCAAGAATCCCTCTCATCAGTCCATAAAACCTTTGAAAAACTGGTCTTCAGATATTTTGTGCCCAGTCTAGACGTTGCATCTTATGTGTCTTGTTCGGTGGTGATCGGATTTCAGCCTTCCTTACCTTGGCCATGTCTCTGAACACTGAACACCTTGCGCTGCACATTTGATTCTTCTCAAATCTTTGGCAGTTAATTTGCATCTTTTTTTCTCAAAACATTTCTTGCAACCCTGCTGACTATTTGCAACAAAACATTTGGTGATTCTGTGATTACGCCCCAATATCTTAGCAAATTCAACAGTGCTGCATCTCTCTGAAAGACTTTTGACAATTTTTGACTTTTCAGGGTCAGTTAAATCTCTTTTTTGGCCCATTTCGCCTGAGTAAGGGCCAGTTCACACTACAAAAACACACTCAGGATGCATTTTAGATATGTTTTTGCTTACAGTTCACACCACACACAGTTCCAGGGCATTTTGCTATGTTCCAGTATGGTTCTGTGCAGAAAAATACAGCATGTTCTATTTTTTTTTCTGCACTGGAAACTGGAACTGACTGCACTGCTGTGAACTAGGGCCATTGAAACACATGGAAAACACTGTGCATGCATTTTTATGCAGAAAAAAAGCGCACTGAACTGCATCTAGTGTGAACTAGCCCTAAAAGAAGTTGCCTAATAATTATGCACACCTTGATATAGGGAGTTGATGCCCTTAGGCCACACCCTCCCCCATTACACAAATATACATCACCTGATATGCTTAAATCCAATAAGCATTCAAGTTTATACAGCTTGGACTTGGGACAAAATGCATAAAAATTATTATTAGGTCAAAAAATACTCACTTGCCTAATAATTGTGCACACAGTGTACTGACTTAACAACGTGTGTGTTGATTTAAATGCACGTGTACTGGATAAGTATTTTGTAGCTTTTAATTCTGTTATTTTGCAGCAAGAAGAGGGAATGTTGGGAGACCCTTGCCTAAAGAATCTGAAAAAGGGTGACATTATTCAGCTGCAGCGGAGAGGGTTTTACATTTGTGATGAACCGTATGAGCCAATCAGGTAATAAAGGACTGTACTGTGAATGTACGCTATTGGGTTTTTGTTATGTGAGCTATCCTGACTCCTAATAATTCTGCACACAGTGTATAAAGCCACCATGTAAAATTAAATGAAAACAAAATTGAAGTTGAAAGAAAAAGTACTTAATGAGGCACTGATTCCATATAAAAAGGCACTTCCAGTGCCTGTTCATCTGCTCAGTCCTCCCTACTCAGGACCTCTGGCGCCATAAATCCCACGGCACTCTGGTATGCAAATACTGATCCAGATTTCCCCCGAGTCTGGAGCAGTTTCTCCCACTTCCTAAGGCTCACTAATAGCCAGTGAGGTCATTCATCACAGTGAAAGGGTAATATTTCTTAGGCTTCATTTATACAGCCAAATGTATATTTTCTGCACATAAGGCAGGTTCCTGTTGGCAAAACTAGCAGAAGATCCTGAATAAAAAAAAGTACCTAAAGTACTCATGCATAGACACATAGGGGTTTATTTACTAAAGCTGGAGAGTCCAAAATCAGACTCCCTTCTGCATAGAAACCAATCAGCTTCTAACCTCAGCTTGTTCAATGAAGCTTTGGCAATGAAACCTGGAAGCTGATTGGTTTCTATGCAGAATGGAGTCTGATTTTGGACTCTCCAGCTTTAGTAAATAAACCCCATAGTGTCTTCTGCTGACTATGCATGCACACGTTTACACCTCTGAAATCTGCAGATATGTACAGCCTCAGTGGCAGCCGTTTCCTACGTTTTTGCACACTGCTAAAAACAGTATACATTTGCATTTGTAGACACAACTGTGTGTAGGGCCCAATTGATTCTTATAGTGCTGTATTTAGATGTGTACAAAGTTCTATGCTGTGTTTTTTAGGCCTGTGTGAATGATTCCTTAGGAGGTGGGAGAAAACAGAACTAGGCCCCTAGGGAAGCTTGGTGTGTGCATGCTAAGACAGTAAGCTTACTGGTTCACAGTAATGATATGGAAGTCAGCAGGAGGATCCACTGAGCTCTGCAGATGGCCAAGGAGACAGACATTTCCGTATATGCCTGTTTCCCAGCAGACTAAAGATGATTTCTCAGAATCAGAGCAACATTCAGCAGGAGAGGTAGTTTTCACTATCATCTTTTGCAGATAATGCTTTGTAAGAGTTAACAACTAAGTTAACAACATTGGATACCTGACCATCAGACCTACATGAGCTTGTTGGACATTTCATTCCAAAGCTATGGGAATTGATATGGAGCTTCCCCTTTTGTCGCTGACAGCCTCAACTCTTGTGAGCAGGTTTTCCACAAGATTTTGGATTGTGTCTGTGGAAATTTGTGTCCATTCAGCCAAAAGAGCTTTTGTGAGACCTGGTTCACGATTTGCATCCCAGTTCATCCCAAAGGTATTCACTGTGCTCTGTGTAGGCCACTTGAGTTCCTCCACACCTCAATAATGTCTTTATGATGTTGACTTTGTGTACAGGGGCACAGTCATACTGAAACAGAAAAGGGCCTCTTCCAAACTGATGTCATGAGGCTGGAAACACACAAGTATCTAAAATTATTATTATTATTTTTATTATTATACAGTATTTATAAAGCGCCAATAGTTCGCTCAGCGCTGTACATTACAAAGGGGGACAGAACATGTGACAGAACAATACCAATACAATGCAAAACATGAGGGGATCGAGGGCCCTGCTCTTTCAAGCTTACAATCTAGGAGGGAGGGGATGGTGGCACAGGAGGAGATAGCTGTGGGGGATGGAGTGGTAGGAAGAGTGGAGGAGGTCGGCAAGTTAACAGGGGGCGGGGTAGGCTTCCCTGAAGAGATGGGTTTTCAGGGTGCGCCTAAAGGAGAGGAGAGTAGGTGATAATCTGATGGGTTGGGGCAGGGAGTTCCAGAGGATGGGTGACACCCTGGAGAAGTCCTGGAGGCGGGCATGGGAGGAGGAGACCAGGGAACTGGAGAGAAGGAGGTCTTGTGAGGAGCGGAGTGTGCGTGCTGGGCGGTACTTGGATATTAGGTCAGTGATGTAGTTCGGGGCAGTATGGTGGACAGCTTTGTACGTCAGCGTTAGGATTTTGAATTTGATCCGTTGCGCAATCGGAAGCCAGTGGAGGGATTGGCAGAGGGGGGTGGCGGAAACGGAGCGGTTGGAAAGGTGAATGAGTCTGGCAGCCGTATTCAGGATGGACTGAAGCGGGGATAGCCAGCGGCGAGGCAGGCCAGTGAGGAGGGAGTTGCAGTAGACGAGTCGCGATATGATGAGGGAGTGGATGAGCTGTTTAGTGGTTTCTGGAGTTAGGAACGTGCGGATTTTGGCGATGTTGCGGAGGTGGAGTCTGCACAAGTTTGTTAAAGAGTGGACTTGGGGCTGGAAGGATAGGTTGGAGTCCAAAATGACACCAAGTACTCTGGCCTGCGGGGCGGGTTTGATGGTGGCGTTGTTGGACATGATGGAGAAGTCAATGGGGGGTGGTGTCCGGGCTGGAGGGAAGACAAGAAACTCGGTTTTGGAGAGGTTCAGTTTAAGGAAGTGGAGCGACATCCAGTCTGATATGTCGCTCAACAGGTGTGTGATTCGGGCGGAGACCGAGGGGGTGAGGTGGGGGGTTGAGAGATAGATTTGTGTGTCGTCGGCATAGAGGTGGTAGTTGAAGCCGTGAGAGTGTATGAGTTGGCCAAGGGAGGAGGTGTAGATGGAGAAGAGAAGGGGCCCGAGGACAGAGCCTTGAGGGACCCCAACAGAGAGGGGGAGTGAGAGGGAGGTGGTGGCATTATAGGTAACGCTGAAAGAGCGTTGTGACAGGTAGGATGAGAGCCAGGAGAGAGCAGAATCTCTGAGGCCGAGGGAGTGTAGTTTTTTGAGGAGGAGGGGGTGGTCGACTGTGTCAAAGGCCGCAGAGAGGTCAAGGAGTAGGAGCACTGAATAGTGGCCATTAGCTTTGGCGGTTAGCAGGTCGTTGGAGAGTTTGAGTAAGGCAGTTTCGGTGGAGTGTAGGGGACGGAAGCCGGACTGTAGGGGATCGAGGAGGTTGTTGTCGTTGAGGTGAGAGCATAGGCGGGCGTAGACTAGGCGCTCGAGGAGTTTAGATGTAAATGGGAGCAGGGAGATGGGTCTGAGGTTGTTCGGGTCATTGGGGTCCAGGGAGGGCTTTTTAAGTATGGGGGTGATGTGTGCATGTTTCAGAGGGGAAGGGAAAGTGCCGGAGGAGAGGGAGAGATTGAAGATGTGGGTGAGGGAGCATAGGATGGAGGGGGAGGGAGGTTGTAGGAGTTGTGTGGGGATAGGGTCAAGGGGGCAGGTGGTGAGGCGGGCATCAGAGAGGATCTTGGAGACTTCTTCGATGGTAGTAAGGTCAAAGGTGCGGAGTGTTGGGGGAGCTTCAGTATGAGGAATGTAGGGTGGGGTGGGAGAGGAGGTCAGAGCAGTGGTGGGGCCGTGGGAGAGGGGTGTAGAGGGGGTAGCTGAGTGAGGGGGAAGGGGGTTGGAGGGAGTTTGAGCAGCGACGAAGTCCCTGTGGGTTATGTCGAGGGGGAGGGGGGATGAGGGGGTAGCTGTGTGAGAGGGGACGGGTTGAGAAGGCGTGTGAGTTGCGGCAATGTCCTTGCGAATTGTGTCAATCTTGTTTTTGAAGTGATTGGCAATCTCAAGGGCAGTGAGTGAGGTGCTGGGTGGAGGTGGGGGTGGCGAGAGTAGAGAGTTGAAGGTGGAGAAGAGTCGGCGAGGATTGGAGGAGAGGGCCTTGATGAGGGTCAGGAAGTAGGCTTGTTTGGCAGTATGGAGGGAGGAGGTGTAGGTGTGGAAGGCAGATTTGTATCGGGTGAAGGCTTGTTGGGATTTGGTTTTGCGCCATAGGCGCTCCAGGGCACGACTGTGTTGTTTGAGGGTTTTGGTGTGATCAGTCTGCCAGGGCTGGAGCGGTCGGGGTCTGATGTTGCGTGTGGTTAAAGGCGCTAGTGAGTCAAGGGCGGTTGACAGCGCATTGTTGTAGGCGGTCATAGCCAAGTCGGGGCAGGACAGGGGGAGGATGCGGTCATGGAGTTGATCAACTGCGGAGTGGAGGGAGGCAGGGTTAAGGTTGCGGAGGTTACGGCTAGTAGTAGTGTGACATTTGGAAGGGTAGGCGTTGGAGGAAGAGGAGATAGAGAAAGTAATCAGGTTGTGGTCAGAGAGAGGGAAGGGGGTGTTAGTGAGGTTGTGGGGAGCGCAGCGGTTGGAGAAGACAAGATCAAGGATATTCCCGTCGGAGTGGGTGGTGGATTGTATGCACTGTGCAAGTGCAAAGGAGGAGGTTAAGTGGAGGAGATGGGTTGTCGAGGTTGACAGGGATGTTGAAATCCCCAAGGATGATAGTGGGTAGCTCAGAGGAGAGGAAGAAGGGTAGCCAGGAGGAGAAGTCTTCCAGGAAGCGGGGTATGGATCCAGGAGGCCGGTATATCACAGCAATCTTCAGGAGGGTTGGGGAGAATAGTTGGACGCAGTGGGCCTCGAAGGAGGAGAAGGATAGGGAGGGGGGGTTTAAGAGGACTCGGAAGGTGCTCAGCGGTGACAGGAGCAGGCCAACCCCACCACCTTTACGACCGTTGGGCCTGGGTGAGTGGGTCCAGGTGAGACCGCCGTAGGAGAGTGCAGCAGGGGAGGTAGAGTCAGTGGGCTGGATCCAGGTTTCCGTAATCGCCAGGAGGTTGAGGGAGCGGGAAACAAAGAGGTCGTGGATGGCGGTAAGCTTGTTGCACACCGATCGGGCGTTCAGGAGTGCACATGGAACCGGGGGAGAGATTTTAGGGAGCAGGGGGACAGATACTAAGTTGCGGGGGTTGCGGCAGGACGTGGAGGCGGGAGGGTTTTGTGCGGGTGGTGGAGGGCCAGGATTCGGGGAGATGTCCCCCGCGGTTATGAGGAGGAGAAGGGTGAGAAAGGTGGCATGGGAGCGGGATGTGCAGGAGCGTGAGAAACTACTAGTGGAGGTGTTGGGGTCAGTTGGAGAGTGGAGTAATAGGAGGAGGTGGTGGGTGCCATAGAGGGGTGAGGGAAGCAGTGAGGGCACAATATACAAATGTTTGGGAGGAGCAGAGGGATATAGTGAATGGATTTTGGGAACAGAGGAGAGGAAAATGAGAAGGAGGAGTGGAAGAGGCATTTTGGGGAGGTGATGAAAGCAATAGTAGGGAGATGATAGCAATGAGGGGGAGATGTACAAGTTTTGGGGTGGAGCAGAGGGGTAAAGAAATGAGATTTGTGAACAGAGGATAGTAATATGAAGAGCAGAAGAGGGGTGTATTATATAAAAAGGTACACGGAGTGGGACTCAGGTATGTAAGAGATGTTTCCCAGGGTGTTTCCTTGCAGTCTGTCCAGCATGCAGTAGAGTTTCTTGCTGTTGATGTGTCTTCCTGCTGCTTAAGTTCAACTGCTGTGTTTAACTGCTCTGCACTCATTCAAAGCCGCACTCCATCATAAGCAGCACCCCCATCAGAGACTGTGCCCCCCATCAGAGATCTCCCCCATGAGCTGAACTAAATTTATAGGGAGATGCTCAAATGAGCATTCAACTCCGCCCCAATTAGAAGCTGATAAGGCTCACATGAATAGGGGGGGATGATTCTTAGGAACCAGGCCACAGTCATAAACCTGAGTGCGCCTAGAGGTGAGGACAAGTCAACAGATAAACAGATATAATTACAACATTTGGTGAGAATTTAACAGGAGTCAATGCGTTTGTCTGGTTAAGAGTGGAGGTAGCAGATAAATGCAGTTACCCAGAGAAGAACAGCAGGAGTCAATGCGTTTGTCTGGTTAAGAGTGGAGGTAGCAGATAAATGCAGTTACCCAGAGAAGAACAGCAGGAGTCAATGCGTTTGTCTGGTTAAGAGTGGAGGTAGCAGATAAATGCAGTTACCCAGAGAAGAACAGCAGGAGTCAATGCGTTTGTCTGGTTAAGAGTGGAGGTAGCAGATAAATGCAGTTACCTGTGAAAGTAGAGAAGGCATAATTAAAGTGCTGTGTTTAACTGCTCTGCACTCATTCAAAGCCGCACTCCATCATAAGCAGCACCCCCATCAGAGACTGTGCCCCCCATCAGCTGTAGCATTCATACAAAATAAGGAAACCACATACTTGTAACAGAAGTGTATAAGCACATAATATGGAGGAGGGTATTATATTATTCTTCTATTTTTAAAAGTTCTTACATTCATCTTTCCCACTAGGGCACACACAACTTATCATGCGATGATCACAACCAAACATCACCAACGAGAGATAGAAATAAAGGAAGAAAAAAAGAAAAAAAAAAAGAAGAGTAAGTGCACTGAACAAGCAGTAGTAAAAGTATACCTTATGACAATGAGCTCTGCAAGTCAATACACGGACATAAATATTATTAGAAGTCCCATAACATTTTATTTTGTTATACATTTCTTATATAATTCTCTTACATAAACATTTCTCTTATTATTATTATTACTAAACGACGCACAGGGGAAATTAAAATGTAGGTTTATGGTCACTTTGATTTCAATTCGTCACTGCTATTTAGCTACACTGTTAGTGAGCAGACATTTGTAAGTGTCTACGTATTCATTCAATAAACTTATGTTAAAAAAAATAGATTGCTTTTGCTGACCTCTCCTTTTAAAAATACTAACTGTGATGTGATTCTGAACCCCTAGCTTTAATACCTTGATTCACGGACTCAGAACAAGTATGCAGATTGGAAGTTATGACTTGTTCCAAGTCCGTAATCAGAGTATGATCAGAGGACTTGTTTTTATGGTAGACATTAAATGTAGCCCATTACTGGAATATCTTGTGGAGACTGAGGTTAATAGGCAAGAACAGGCACTAGAAGATGGTAGAACATACGATACATTTGCCAAAATGCTGCTCCAATACTCCGGTACCCCACAAATACAGAGTATTATTTATATAGCATCAACAATTTATGCAGCAATATATATATATATATATATATATATATATATATATATATATATATAAAATTTAAACATTTTTGCACATTCACATAAGTCCCTGCCCTCGAGGAGCTTACAATCTAAGATCCCTATCTCACATGCATACATACACATACTACAGTTTTTTTTATTATGTAACGCTTAAGTCCAGTGTGTATTGTATTGTGGGATGAACCAAGATCTGCAAACTCAGTAATGGTGTACAGGTTACTGGGGCCTCGTAAAGCAGACTTTTATCAAGCCAATGGTAATTTCAGACACTTTGTGGTGACTGGTATCACCTAGTAATGCCATGTTGTGCAACAGTTTCTACATTCGACCTTACAACTACCCAAATCAGACACTGCTGGGTGATTTAATGTCTGTACGAAACCCTTAGACACCTTTGTCAGCTGTAAACAAAACAGGGTAATGTATGTTGTCCCATCACTATCTTTTTCTCCTAAAAAGAAAGCCAATCATGATTGCTCATACCTTCCACTACTCTGTCACATATGCTAAACAGCATCTGGCTGAATCCTAGGGTGACATGACCAGCCTCTAGTATCTACAAATCTGTGTACCCCAGGACCCCCTGAAGTCATGCACCCAACTCCTAGGTGTACTTCCCTTACCCACAACAAAATGTATACTGGCAAATATCATCATCTGTCACAACTCATAAAGACAAGACAATATGTATGTATGTGTCTGTCTGTCTGCCTACACAGGCCCTCTGCCTTACCACTCTTTCTACTCCATAGCATAGCACTGGGAAGGGGGTCTGGGAAATCCTTCCACGCAGACATGCCAGTGTTTTCCTACAGCTCAAATCCTGGGTTCAGGGACCGTCCAGGGTGTGCAAAGATAGCTCTATCCTGGGTTCAGGGACCGTCCAGGTCCCAACTCTAATCCTGGGTTCAGAGATTGTCCAGGGTGTGCAAAGATAGCTCTAAAATTACCTAAAACGGTATGTAGTAAAAATAAGAGAAAAGTGGAGATGGCTTTAATTGTATGGCTCTAAGGAAGAAAAAAAATACACTTTCAGAGGCACCTTGACAGCATGGGTTTTACATGTACCTGCAGATGCACGTGACTGTGATCGTCTCTCTTCTATAGGAACTTTAGAAATGGGTGGTAAATTAATACCCTTTTGTTGGGGGGCCATTTCTGTGAACTTGTAATGAAGTGCCCCTCCCACACGCACCTTCTTTGCTAGTTATAAACTGATCAAGCTGTTTCTCTCTCTTTTGTTACACACTTAGATAAATAAGCTCAAGACTGTTCTACATAACTTTGCTGTACAGTGAGGTTAAAACAGGGTTATGCTTTGTAGACCAATCAAGAGAAAGGAGATCAGAAGGGAAATCCTAGGTCTGGAGATGGGGTGTGTTAGGGTAATCCCTTGTCTGTATCTAAAAGAGTGTAGCAGAGTCCTTCTAGATCCAGGGAATGGGAGCGGAGGGAGCTGCGGAGTGCTGTCTGCGGGGTTAGGAGATCTGACATCCACTGTCCTTCTGTGGTTTTATGTCAGGCTCCTTGATTGGCTTTACCTCCTCTTCTTTCTTGGGTTTAGCCTGGAAAAATAATAAAAAAAAAATACTGAATGTCAGTACAGCATCTAAGAACATCACATTTTAAGCAACCTAAAAAAAAAATTAAAAATTAAACTGCTGAAAAAAGGTGCAACTACCAAGAGGGACATACATTCAACAGACTGCAAGTTACTGCCACTACTGCCAAATCGCAGGTGTTTTGATTTTCAAAGCTTCAGTTCTTCTTGTGTCAAAGCTTGCCTGCCCCATCCTTCCACCTGAACATTACTAGTGGCTAGTTGACAAGTCGTAGTGATAGACCAATAAGAATGTGTAGGAGTTGGGTCACTTAAATACATAATAGTGACTTTGGTATCAGTGAGTGAGTGTTGTCATCTTCAGACTGGATGTATATTACTGGCAGGTTCACCAGATGAAAATACAAAAAGCCCAAGGCCTCACGCACACAGGACGTTTCAAAAACGCTCCCCCTCTTGGCAGCTTGTCAAAGTGTTTAATGCTTTTACAGGCGTTTAGGCGCATTTACAGGCGTCAAGTAATTGAGTGTTAATTCATTTAATTGGCCAGAATAATAATTTATTCTGGCCACTGAAATGAATGAATGCTGAAGCGCTAAATGCATCTAGCATTAACATGCATGTAGATGTGTTTACACATGTCAAGAGGTTTTTCTACCAAAATGGTGCTGCTCCTGGACGCACTGGCCCTGAGTTTTTATTTCCTGCTGGTAAACGCTACTGCAACTAAAAGCTTCTAAAAATCTGTGTGTGCATGGACACATCGCATAACATGGAGGGCCATTTGGAAGTTGTAAAAAAAACACCTGGCACCCCTAAAAGTGGTTGCAAAAATGCCCTGTGTGCATGAGGCCTAAAAAATTATAACTAGTGCAGTCACCACATCTATAGTCTGGTAAGCTGCAATAAACAGAATTATGTTTTGTTCTTGGGTTTAGATACACTTTAAGAGCATTAATATGTAGGACATACCACAATCAAAATAAAATCATAGCAATGTCCACCAGAACACTTCAGGGAGAGAAATACATTGGGGAAGACATAAGGAGAAATTCTTACACCATCATCTTTTGGCCTTTTGGTCAGGTCGAAGCCGGCTTGTGTCTCTGGGGTCCACAGCGGGCTCATTGCAGGGAATTCGAATGGCACAGGTTCCACCAGGCCATAATTGGCCTTTAGCTCCATTTCCGGTAACTCTGCTGGGACCTTCTGGAAATAGCTGTGTGGAAGCGGCATATCGTTAGTATAAAATAATAAACTATAAAGAGTGATAAATACAGAAATTAACAGCCACAGAGCCAAAAGTGCCCATTTGTTAAACCCCGAATTATTACATCACCTTTTTTTTCCATAGTAAACGCCAACTTGAACAGTTTTGCCTGCTTTTAAAGGCTGCTCCCGGCAATTTATTTATTTTATCCTTATTTTGGTAGGGAAAAAAAAATCTAATGATATTCACTCAAGCAGGCAGGCTTCAAACTACAAATCCCCTCCACCTGCTAAATTAAACAAAGTTTTTGCTAATAAATGTGCAACCTTATCCTTAAAGCTGTCTGTAGACAATAATAATCTGCCTCCCCCCACTGTTGAGCCTCTCAGAATACAAGAATAGCAACAAGCTAGGGGAAATCAGGCTCAGCTGATCAATCCCCCCCTTCCCACGAGGAAGGCTCAGTTAGGCTGGCCATACACTATACAATTTTCTGTCCAATTTCCTTTAGATCTACCTTCAACTATGTAGTACAATTGGATACCACTGAAAGTGTTGTATAGATTTGACCTCATATTATATGGTTTTTGGTAAATCTAAAGCAAAGTTCTCAATAAAATTGTATAATGTATGGCCAGCCTTAGGGATGTCTGCTGTGTTTGGGTGGGGTCTAGTGACATGAGCATTCCCCAATCCAAATGCAAAAAGATGGACTGGGAACCAGACAGCCATACTGAGCGTGCTTCAGACTCTAAAACTGGAGAGTGCAAAATCAGCTTTCAGGTTTTACTGTCAAAGCTTAACTGAACAAAATCTTCCCCTCTGTCTCTGTCTATGAAGAATCATGAAATCCAGGAGTACCCATCTGTCCAGATTACTCCTGCACAATTAATCTAAGCCCTGATGAAGAGTGATTTGTGTATGACCCCCTGAAAGGTGATGGCTGTTATCTCTTGAAAAACTCTTTTAATATGACAAATAAAAAATTCTGTCTGGACCAATCATTGCAGGCTTTGTGCTCTCATCCTTTCACACGACTTCAATAGGCAAGTACCAATGTCTGTTACTTTACATATGGGAGGCCAAGACACAGAGAGGCGTACACAATGATTTAGTATGAAGGTTAGACTCAAGGTTATAGAAAGAGTTTGTGTCAGAGATAGATGTTAGGGTTACAGGGAATGGTAGTTATAATAAAGGCTGGAGGCTTGGAGGACAAAGGGAAGGCTAGTGTTAGGTTTGTAACAAAGGTTGGTCTGAGGTTTACAGACAGTGTTAGGAGGGCATTAGGGTAGGGCATCACCCTCTTCAGAAGGAGCCATGTGCCGAAAACTACCAGTGCTGACCATCCATTGCTAAAAGCCAGTTTACAAAATGATGTCTGTGAATATATAAAAAGGGAACCCATGAGGAAACACATATGAGAGGTGCTGTTGCTAACTTGGATTTTACAGATGCAGGCTCAGGGACTGTAGTTTTGGAAGTCTTTTTTTACCATTCTATCTACTTTTCAGCATTTTTGACTATTGCAGAGGACAAATGCAAATGAAAAGGCCAGTCCATCCAGAAATAATATTTTATTTATAGATGGAGTCTGGTGCCCCTGGCATTTTTATGTCTTAGCTACTCCAACAGTGAGATCTCCTCTGCTACAATTCCCAGTTCTGTTCCTGTTCACCTAGGAATTCCTGAGTCTATTCCTACCCACCTTTATGTGTTCCAACTCCTGCTGTTATATTCTCAGTAATTGCAAAACAAATAAAACAAAATAAGAAGGAATGGTGGGAACCGCTCCTAAGGGCCACAGCAGGTATGCAGACCCATAAGCTCAATGCAGAGATCTCAACAACAGATGAGACTGTTATGTGATTCAGCGCTTCAGCATTTATCAAAAAGCGAATAAAATGGGATATTCCTTTAAGGACTGGGCAAACCATCAGCAAATTGTACAAAAAGACCACCATGAGACTCTGTAGCAAGTCATAACTGTTGGACTTGTCTTGGAAAGTCTACAAATCTAAGCTGTCCCCAGAATAGGAATAGAAAGGAAATCTTCCACTGAAGACATATACCGTATTTTTCGCTCCATAAGACGCACCTGACCATAAGACGCACCTAGGTTTTAGAGGCAGAAAACAGGAAAAAAAAAATTCTGAACTAATGGACTGCAGACAGTACAGGGGATGACCAGAGACTGCGGACAGCACAGGGATGACCAGAGACTGCGGACAGCACAGGGATGACCAGAGACTGCGGACAGCACAGGGATGACCAGAGACTGCGGACAGCACAGGGATGACCAGAGACTGCGGACAGCACAGGGATGACCAGAGACTGCAGACAGTACAGATGACTGCTGACCTTTGGGGAGGTGGGGAGCGGGTACCTGAATTTAACAGGTACCCGCTCTTACTTCCGCAGAGTTTTTGTTTGATCTTACCTGTTCCTCGATCCAGCCGCGCGCTGTCTTCCCGGCTTCTGTAATGGCGCTCGGCATGACAGCCGGGTGCCCAGTGCGCATGAGCGAGAAGCACTTGCGCTTTGTGATTGGTCCAGCGGCTTCTGGGATCTGTCATGTGTCCCAGGTACCGCCTTACCATTCACAAAAAGCACCGCTTCTTGCGCATGCGCACTTGGCACCCGGCTGTCATGCCCAGTGCCCACCCTACAGAAGCCGAAAGACAGCGCGCGGCTGGATAGAGGAACAGGTAAGATCAAAGAACAAAGACCCCACCTCCCCAAAGGTCAGCA